>NW_022727518.1:0-1306 GCF_011630105.1 Anneissia japonica
ACTGGATCCCTAATATATTTTAATGTACACTGATTTGTAAAATAAAATTGGGATAAAAAAAAAAAATAGGGGAAAAAATATTATATTGAATATCCGACCTGAGTTTCAATTTCCATTTTATTAAAAGTCTGAGGAACAGTGTTGTTTTCTTTTTCACCACTTTCATCCATTGTGTTTGAATTAATATTGTTGGCCATAGTTTCTTGAATTGCCTATGGAGTGGTAAAATAATCAGAAAGATGACATGTTTAATAATATACTTTATAAAATAACTTTGAAAGAGACCATGCATAGAAGTAGTTCTCTGTTATATTAGGCATACTCAGACTGAAAATACTGTACATGAATTCAGTTGTTATTTTCTAGTTTATTGCAATGCAGGCCAGGTCAATTCATCGCGATCAGTATGAAACATTATGATCATTAAATACTACAGAACTTCAAGTTTGTCCATGTGCATATACGAATAAAGCTGGTAAATTGAGCTGCCTCTTCGGTTAGGAACTAGGGTAGGAGGCCTAGTAGGCCTAGATAATAGGCACGCATTTATGCCATGGATAATGGTGGCCTAGGCCTAGCTTATTCATTCATGAATTACACAGAATAATGTAATGTTGACGGCACAAGTTAAAGCTAATATAAAACCAAATACAACAGGTTTAATAAGCCTGGATTTCCGACCCAACCTCAAACTACTAGGGCTAGGCCTTTGCCTATCCTCTTGCAATTTTAGTATTCCACTTACCCTGTTTCATTCCCGTTTTTCTTAAGCTATGGATCTTCCTTTTTTGACTGGAGGCCTTTCTCCTAGGGACCCTGGGTATTTAGGTTTTTCTAAAACCGTGGTGATTGCACCCTTAACTAGGCGATTTTTTATTTTCCCCACAAACCCCAAGCAGTTGCCTATGCTGGACTTATTTCAAAGCATTCTTCTTCAAAATGCCGTCTGCACAGCATCGAATGCTTAGTGGGGTGCCAGTCGGCCCTTGAAATACCGACAGACTGTATCCAGTTTTCACCCGTTTCCTACTGAAACGGTTGAAAACTAACCCCATCTAAGTGGGTCGTTTTGCACCCAATTGCAACAAAACCCATAATTCACTAACCTTGAGTAAATGGTAATATGAATATACAACTTCTCATGACAATCAAAACAAACTGTGATTGGACAAGACAATTAGAAGAGGGACAAGTCTGACGTCATTGTGTCACATGTTGAAAAAAATCAATATAAATAATGATTTTTAAAAATTATGATAAACAGTGTGAATTTTATTTCCATATCTCAGGGTTTGTACATACCTAG
>NW_022727519.1:0-1189 GCF_011630105.1 Anneissia japonica
GTTAAAGTAGCTCATCCTGAATCTGTTTTGGATATGATAAATAGATTCCCAGCCCAATTCCCCAACGTCTGGACCAAGTATAGAAAACTTGCATTATAAAAGGAGAAGGGCGCCGCGTACGTCTGGACCAATTTCCGCCTCGTTGTGCTAAGCGAATGCTCTATCTTGTATTTCTAGTATCTTTGCTTTCTGGCAGTTGCGTCGTCACCGGTGACATCATGAGGGCATGTTGAAGGCCAATTGAGTATTTTCATTCATCTGACCATGTAAGTACAGATTCATGCTTATATTTTACACATTTTTATAACTTATGGGGATATAAATTTAATAATTAGACAAAGACCCTGCAAGTCTACCTTCATGCACTTAAATTAGTATAGAAAACTAGGCCTAGCCTAGATTAGATAGTGATTATTCACCGGACGTGCCGTCTTGATCCAAAATAATGACGTCGGTACGATGTTTCTTTTTAAAAAAAATAACAACTACGATGAATATTCTCAGAATTCTACAGTGCACAGAACTAAAATTAGTATTTCATTCATATACAAATAGTAAATAGGAAGGAAGTATTATCGTGCATGATAGAGGTAAAACGATCCCAACGTCAACACCGAGAGGTACGTTGCGTCCCGCGATCGATTGTCATGTGCACGTCGTGAAATCATGAAGTGATTGAAGATAATTTCGTACGTGCCGTCTTGATCCAAATTAATGAAGCCGGGACAACAGTTGTTCAATGCAGGGACCTATCTCTAGTATTACATTAAAAATACAAATTAAAATTCGGTACAAATTAACATGATATGACCGCAAAAAACCTCCCGGCGTCAAACATACGAGTGGGTACGAAACGTCCCTATGTCATGTGTACACCGTGAACTCAAGCGGAAAGTAGTTTTTTATTACGTACGTACTGTCCTGATTCAAGGAATGAACTTTTCGGCCCAACCAGGGCCCCTAGGCGACAGGCTTACTTAAAGTAGTTATGACGGTGGGAGACAATTTTACCCCTGTAAGTACTGTGCTCTTGCCGCCTCCCCCCACCTCCAAGCCACTAATTAAGTATATTTTTTTTCATTTTTCATTTTTTTTTTTTTTTTTAAATAAAGTCTAACTCTAAGCAAGGAGGTATTAAATAAGCTGGAGAAACAACGACCATCAACTCTAATTACACCCTGCTGCGAAC
>NW_022727520.1:0-508 GCF_011630105.1 Anneissia japonica
GTATGTATATATATATGTATATGTATATGTATATATGTTTATATACTGTATAATATGTATATATACATACACATACATATATACTGTATACACATACACACACATACATATATATACAAAGCGTTATAAAAGTATATAAAAGAAATTAAATTTAAAACAAGAGAAAAAAAAAGGAAATACATGTATTACTAAAGCAACAATGCATTTAACCTATTTTTAAATCCGATCTTCTATCCCAAGCTTTTTTTTGCAAATGTTTTACAATATCTGTCAAATGCAGATTGAACATCATCATTAAAGATATTATTTTTTTCCCCAATGAACAAAATGAATTTTATCATCAATATTAGTTCGGAAAAATTATTCCAAGTTGCAGTCTCATTGCAATGTTCAAGGTCTTGTTTTAAGATAGCTAATTCTGCCTCTCTGATTGTATCAACTGATTTACAGTTAAATAAAAAAAATGACGAATATCTTCAGTTTTGCCACTTTGGCACAAGGTACACTG
>NW_022727521.1:0-852 GCF_011630105.1 Anneissia japonica
CAAAAAATAAAAACAACGAAATCTATATACCGACGAAAACGGGAGGTTGAAAGTGTAAGTACAGGGGGTCCTACTAAAAAACGCCCGGGGCGCCCGGAGACGCCCGGAGTGCCCGGAGACTTCCGGAGCGCCTGGATGGACGGCATGTAAGTTATAAACGGCTGTGATACGGCCAGAGAAATACTAGGCATGGGCAGGAGAACAGGAGGAGCCTAGCTAGGAGGACCGGAGATATTATTAATTTGTTATTAAAGAAGACTGCAAATATTGAATCGGTTAATATTTAGCTAGGCCTAGGCCCCTAATATCTTGATCAAAATATTCATTTTCTTTTATTTTTTCAGGAACCCAAAGGCAGAAATCCTACTGTAGTAGGCCCCTACCCAAGAATAAGAAGCCTGTCAGCTGAATAGGGCCTATCCTATCTTATATATCCATATATATATCCATAGTATATTCGGTCAAAGATGTCTTCCATCTTTAAAATTCTATCTACATATAAATTTTGAATGAACGATATCTTTGACCATCCAAGATCTTCAAATAAAGTAGCACAGGTGTATTACGGGAAGCCCTTGTAGGAATAATCTTGCCATTTGCGGTGCGATCTTTCAATTTTGTCACAGATTGAACCGTTATTGAGGAAGAGCGATCGTTCGCCAAAGAATGTCACCGAGTACACTATTGACATTGCCTAAGTTACCATACTTTGATACAATGACACCAAGATATTTTTAAGTTTCGCAATACATTGATTGTGAATAAAATACAGGCTACTAATCCTGTGTTTTTTACTGACAAAGGTATTTTAAAATGTGAAACCATATCATACGTCTTTTTGTAAACAGTAAT
>NW_022727522.1:0-1211 GCF_011630105.1 Anneissia japonica
TAGGAGCCCACACCATTGAACAATTGATATAAACAAAAAGATATTTAAACTCAAGGAAGTATTACGAAAAAACAAAAAAAACACCTCAGTACTCGTCCAGATAGTTCCACACGTTTTCCACCACTACTCTTCCCTCATATAGAATCCCTTCTCCGTGATGTCAATAGGCCTATACCCCACCACTTTAATCAACTACTATACTGTATATCATCTGGTAAGGCCTAGGTATATTAACGATATTAAAATCTATCTAGAATTTTACATTTCGATCTGCATGCAATAAAGTTTGAACTGACAAAATCTCAGCAGATTGGCTAGAAAGTTCATCATTAGAAATAAAGAATACCTCTCCTCTCTCAACGTCATCCTACTGTACTGTACTTTGAGTACAACAGAGCCATGACTATCCGCAGTTAATTTGTAAAAGAAAAAAAACATCAATTCAAAGTTACCTCAATATCTGCAACTTCCTTAGTTAGTAACTTTAAGCCTTCATTGTGTGACATGTTCAGTTCCGTTTACAACGTAAACCTCTGAATGATTTGATGAGGCAGGGAGTTGTTATATGAGGAAAGCTTTTCTTTAAAACCCAATTTAAGAACAAGGAACGTCGGAAACCACAACATCAATCACGTAACACGTAACATGTCACGCTGGGGATATGAATATGGAGCGCCGTTTACGCAACAATGAGGCGATGATATGATTTTTGCTTCGATACGAATTTTGTTTCGATACGAAATTTCTTTCGATACGAATTTTGCTTCGATCCGAATTTTGCTTCGATATGAATTTTGCTTCGATACGAATTTTGTTTCGATACGAATTTTGCTTCGATACAAATTTTGCTTCAATATGAATTTTGCAAAATTCATATCAACAAAGCAATATCAATTTTGTTTCGATACGAATTTTGCTTCGATCCGAATTTTGCTTCGATACGAATTTTGCTTCGATACAAATTTTGCTTCGATAAAAGCAATATCAATTTTGTTTTGATACGAATTTTGTTGCGATACGAAATTTGCTTCTCCACTCTGATTGAAAAAGATCCCCCTACCCCCATTATCATAGCTGGTTACGGGCCTGGGCAGAGTTGACTTGGGGCCGAGTTGACTCTTGCTTCCGTATTTTCTTATTAGGTAAAGTACGGTATTTATAAATGCGAGTAGTTGATTTTTTAAAGCAAGTAAAGCCAGGTTCTATAGACA
>NW_022727523.1:0-684 GCF_011630105.1 Anneissia japonica
AAAAAAAAAAAAAAACCTTTACAAATATCTATACAAATATTGAATTGATAAACTATAAGGATAAAAAAAATCATCAACAATAGAGAGACAACTACAGAGTACGGTAGCTTTAAAAGTTTATTTTTATTCATGAGACCAATACAAGGGCACTTTTTCTGGTCACTTGCACTACGAATATTATTAATTTAATTACCAATCAATCTTATGATTATGCGAAGAGCATAAAAACATCATGGATGAATAATTCTTCCGTGGTATTAATAGGTCTACTGAAGTTCTTTATTCCTCTTTATTGCATCACGTAAAACAAAATCAAAACCAAAAGAAAACAAACAAAACGAATAAAAAACATTACACATCATATAGGCCTATCATAGAAAACAAATAAAAAAGAATAATTAAATTCAATTATTATAGGTGGTCAAATAGGCCTATGGTGTCGACTTCAAAAGAGACATATATCAAATCAATGCAGGTTTCTTTGATTTACAGATGACTTTTAAAAAAAATCTTTACCACCTCAGCCAGTGTGCGGGTCTGGCAGAGAATATTATGGTTGGGCTTCCATTTATCAAACTGAAGATTTAAAAAAAAGTAGGGCCTACTTAAATATACAAAAGTAAACATTTGAAACATTTACATTGGTTTTCGAAGTTTTTTCTGTTTATAGCTGAACAGGCGGTA
>NW_022727524.1:0-659 GCF_011630105.1 Anneissia japonica
TGACCAGTATGATATAATCAGGGACCTGATACTGTATAATAATTGCAGTATATTATGTCACTGTAGTGACTATTTATAATAATCACCCCTTAGATATGAATTACCTTTAATTTATATGTTTATATTTTCTATTTTATTATGTTGTATAGCATGTATTGGTATTCTATTTAAATTGATATAATCATTGTCATGTGAACATGTTTGGATTATATTGTCCGTACGATTGTTGATACGGCAGGGTATTCTAAATTGTTACATTACTCAGGTCAAACTGGTATCTTGCTCTAATGCCAGTAGGCGGTAATGTACTTTTGAGCTGTGTTCACGTAAAAATGACTATGATAATTGATTTAAGTTTAGTAGAATATGGTAATATATTAAATATATATGGAACAGTAACCATTAAGGTTTTCTGTAGTGAGTTCAACTAACTACGTGAACTTACATTTTTATCGTTGATTTGTTATGTTAAATGTTTATATGTCATAGAATAGTTACTATTTTTAAGTAAACTTTAGGAAGTATTTGAGAGTACAGCTAATTAATATCGGCCTACCTACTCAGTATAAGGCATTTGGTAATTAGACTAAACAACTAAAATTGAAGGTTGCCAAGGCCATTTGCTCTCATTCATAGGTATTGTTTATAGTGTTGCTTAG
>NW_022727525.1:0-541 GCF_011630105.1 Anneissia japonica
CAATCCATGCTCAGAGTGGCGTAACGCATATGCCCTTTCGCGTGGCGGTCCGCAGGGCTACCGACCCTTATTGGCCCTTGCGGTCCTACCCATAGGCTTCTCACTCTCTAGCATCCTCTTATGTTGAACAGCATAATGTGTCTCTGACATCGACTGTAGGACATATATTATATTAATCCAGGTGGATTGGGTGCCATGCCGGCCAGGATCAACTTCCCTCCCCCCACCCCACTATCCCGCCTACATTTTGTAAAAGTATGTTCATTCAAATTTTAAGTCTCATTGAGTGCCATTCCAGTGCATCTGAGGTGCAATAATCATCCTTTGCGACTCCAAGTATAGAATACAGAATATGTTTTTGATTAGACCTTTGCGACGCCCGTTAGAGTAAGAGTAGCAAGGTGCCATTTGCGAGCATCTAGAGGGGCCTATTCATAAAATGTGCTCACTTCAGCCCCCAACTATGGTGGGCATGGGGTGGGTGTGGACTACATGGATTTTGTTCTCAATGATGAAAAATATAAACTCACTATTCATCATA
>NW_022727526.1:0-958 GCF_011630105.1 Anneissia japonica
GCCTAGGGTCAGGCTGACACAACAGTCACGCTTCACATACTGACATGGACTGAAATTTTTGGGGGGAAATGGGACAAAATTGAAGCATGAAATGAAAAATAGAGCGCATAAGAGAAATATTATTAAATAAATAATATACCATTCCGGAGTTATTAAACTTGTCCAAACTATCATTGTAATTAATGCTAAATAATAATAATAATAATAATAATAATAATAATTTCAGCATTAATTATCCTTGGCCTAAACCTGATATAAGGACGGGAAATGAAACAACAGCGCCACCAACGTAATCAGTCAATGAATTGTCTTTAATGTCGACTATCAATATCAGAACTATTGACAAAGCGATTTACTGAAACATAAAACAAAAATTCACCTTCATGTGAATAGAATTATGTAATCAACATAGTAAACATGATTAAACATTGAATCACAATTATCATTAAAATAAAGAAATAATCAGTACCCTAGAGAAAATGGTTAATTAATCTACTCTAGCTGTCCTTTCACACTAAATTATCAATATTCCCAATGATAGAATAATTTCATGAATATTCATGTTTACCAAGACAACCAGAGAGTACAACTGACTGGCCGCATCTCGCTATGTGATGGAGTAGCGAGCGACGAAATTCCAAGAGTCATAGTCAACTTTAGTTAGCTCTAAATCTAACAACACTTTAAGATATGAATGCAACACTTTTATGAATGCAACATATTAACAGTAGAATAATAAGATACTGTATTCTAGAGAGTCAACAAACTGTATATATTATACGTAACTAGCACCACCAGCACAGCGCTGGCCCAAAGTGCACGGCTCTCGGCGTTATGGAACGCCAAAAGGACAAAATACAATTGGCAGCAGCGCAAAACTGAGAGTCAGCAGTGCAAAACTGAGAGTCAGCAGTGCAAAACTGAGAGTCAGCAGCGCAAAACTGAGAGTCAGCAGTGC
>NW_022727527.1:0-688 GCF_011630105.1 Anneissia japonica
GCAAAATCCATCCCCCATCTCAGCTCATCCAGAAATTCTTTATTTTTGTCAAATATCTTGTGAGAGATGTCTGGTAAACGCAGTACAATATCACCAATAAATGCAACATTTTCAAGAACTACTGACACAACTATAAGAAAACATGAAATTAATTTAGCTATTAAATATTTTGGGAGCCTAAAGCTATGGAGTGATCAGCATTGACAAGTTGTTTTTCATGTTATTTATTTTGGTATACATACCATATCTATTTGAATATTGCCACTGCTTTGAATAAACACCTATATATAAATGGCCGCTTCAGAGCCTCATTTACAATAAACACCTCCCTCAAATAAATGCCCCAGGTGTTGAATTTTTTTTCAAATAAACACACCCCCCACCCCACCCAAATGAATGTAAACAAAAGTAATGTAAGCAACATCATTCTGAACACATTTTGTTATCTACGCCAGTAAAATTACATTTTTTTTCTAAACTGATTGAAACCAATTACCTTGTTATACTGTAGTTTCACATTTACAGTAAAATTAACAAAGCTTAAGAATATTAAATATATTAATTTTTTTTTAAACATTAAAAAACATTAAAATTTTATATAGCATCAGTGCGTAACGATGGGGCCGGGGGCCCTGTGGCTTTCTGAATCTGGGGAAATTTTTGGGACCCAGTCGCTAATTCGAACGTG
>NW_022727528.1:0-637 GCF_011630105.1 Anneissia japonica
CTGAGCGTGCACCGCAGCAACGGGAGCAACAGTATGCGGAATCCGTGTTGGATTCCGAAGCCCTCAGCGACCTTCCCGTGATCACTGAACCTGAGGAAACGACGGGAACTGGAAGGAGAGTGGGCGACCGCGAAGGCCCTCCATCCAATCTCCCGTACGACTTCAATTCGCAGGACTATCGCGACATGGAAAAAATAATCGAAAGAGAAGCTGCCAACGAGGACGACGACGCCGGCGACGACGGCGGGGCAGCGACGCCGACGGGAGATCTTCCACCTTACGCGGACGAGGAAAGTTCGCTATTGACGCCAAACGTGAGGTGGGTGGACGCGAACTGGAAGCAGTACAGAGAAGAATCACGAAGCGAACCTTCGCGAGTTTCGTTCTTCCGTCGAGTCCGACAAGGCGAAGGCGATATCAGATCTGGAAACAGCCAAGGAGATTCTGGAGTGGGATCCGTCTCAAGACGGTCGACGAGTCCCAGACGAACCTGAGACGTACGCGAGACGCACGTCGTCTTCGACGCCGGCGACTCCCAAGTCCGTCCCGCTGGAAGATCTCGATGCGCACCTTCGAGAATCGGCGAAGGAGAACGAACGTACGTTGGAACTGGGCAACCAGAAGCTGAACAAGGTGC
>NW_022727529.1:0-4036 GCF_011630105.1 Anneissia japonica
TTTTCTACTATGGGTTTCCAACTGGTTTTCAATGGGTTTCAATTCCAACTGGTTCAACTGGTATTCCAAAGGTTATGAGGTCCAACTGCTTTTTCAACTGGGTTTCAATTCTAATTGGCCAACTGTTATCATCAGTAACTCTGAGTCGCTGCAATATCTATTTACTTACTCTATCACCAAATGAATTGAAACAACATTTTTGTTATTATTTATTACTGTGCATTTATTATTAAATTCACCAACAGTTACAATTATTACATACTTTGACCATTTAAAAATTATGTATCATATTAATATTTAAGTAAATGTAAATTATATATTTCTTTAATACATTCAATGCAATATTTTAAATTTAAGAATATATAATTAAAAATCAATTATGCACATTTGATTCTATATTTACTCTATAGTTATAACAAGATCTATAGTGTAAGTCATATTGGACAATATAAAGAAATAATATGCAATTATTACTACTGTACACTTTAATTACATTGTGTATAGTGAGCAAATTTATAAATACATTAAGGATTAAATTAAATGATTATAGATGATTACAATGCAATTGTTTTATTTAATTTAAAAAAAACCTGAATTTAGAAAATATAAATAAATCAATTATGTGCACTTTGCAGAAAACTAAAAAACAAAAACAGATCAATTACTTTTTAACTTGTCAATTATCTTTTGTTAAGTGATGTACCGATTGAAGTGGGAGCTTTCTACAGCTTCCTCCTATGTATGGCTGTATGATTAAAAATATTGTTGCTTTTTGAAACATTCCTGAAAAAGAAATTGAAATATCACTTATTTTTTAAAAAAATGGTTTAACTTGATTTAAAACAATGGATTGCTAGATATAGTGTGCTTTCAGTGGCTATGAGCTCTTATAATAATAAAATAATAATAATAGTAAACTTAGGGCAAAAAGAAAAATTTGTTAGATTAGCTACGAAGATAGGGTAGGCCCAGTCTGCCCTGGATTTTTATTATTTTTTTTTTACATTAGTATTGTTCTATCATATTCTTATCTTACCTTTTCTATCGAACACTGCATCATCAGCTGCTGCACCGTCCTAGCTAGCCTAGGCTAGGCCCAGCTAGGCTACGGCTTTGTCGTCTAGAGGCTGTATGAAACATTCAATCAATCAAGTTGTGTTGAATATTATGTCTTGCATCAATGAATCATCCTTGCTTTGTAGTTATCAGTGAGCAAACCAGCTATTATTGTTGTATTTTGTACCTTTAAATCACAGATATCTGTCAAACATTGGTAGACTCCACTGGTACCTGGTACTGTACACACAAAGAATTTGAATGTGGATCCTAGGTTTCCATTGGTCAGTTTCATAAGGTTAAAGGAGTGGCCAATGACGGCAGGGCATATAATGATGTCATTCACTCCGCTTGTGTGTGTGGGGGGGGGGGGGAAACCTGTGCCTTTGATAATTGGTGCATAACAAATGTTTGTTTATTATTATTATTATATACATCTAACTACAAAACTCACTGGAGCTCAGCTTGCAACCCTCATGAGGTATGAAGTAGTGACCTTTCATCATTCATCATCAATCATGCACATTCAGACCACATGACCCTAAATCATTAAATAGGATTATAACAAAAGACTGTACTGTAGGATGGGATAGGATAAATTGAAATATCAGCTTGGGCTCACTTCATAGGCTGTATTACTGTCTCTACCATCACCATCACTCTTACTATTATCCTCATCGTTCTCTAATTATTTCATACTTTTTCCCAGTAGGACATCTGGACCACTGTAAAATCTGTCTCTTATACACATCTAGATGTGTATAAGAGACAGATCAAATTATTTTTATGTTTTAAATAATTTATCATAGGAAAAATATAAAAACATAAATTCTTTTTCTTTTTTATTTTAGGGGAGCATTTGGGATTACCAAAAGATGTGTTTCATTTACTGGTGGAAAAAGTTTTGCCGCTAAGTTTATTGAGCTTAAGAATGGAAAAAAAGAGGATATATATAGAGAGATTGAGATAATGTCATGTCTACACCACCAGAAACTGATCAAGTTATATGATGCTTATGAAACCAAAGAAAATGTTGTCATGGTGATGGAGCTGTATCCTTTTAATTTTTTTTGTTTTTATTATGAATGTGGGATATACTTTGTTAAACATACTTTGTTCTTTAATATATATATCTAATGTTGGTAAATATGGTATAAAACTACGGTGTTCTCTATCCATTGACAACATGTCTTTTGAATCTTGACTGTTTCTGCTATCTTTCTATATATTATTCATTTTGGTATTGACAATAATTGGCAAGTTAAACAACATATTTTATACTCAGTGCAGAAAACTCATATACAGTGTGTTTTTCAAATTTGTAATAATTATTCAGTAACTTCATAGATTGCACTGTTCATACATCAATTCACCTTTTACATAGCAATAAAACTCACTCTGTAGTTTATCTCGTTTTTAAAATCCTCCTTTTATTCTGTTTTAAGGCTCTTCTATTCCAACAACCCTTTTTCTGAAATTCTTAATACCTATGTCCCCAACCACCTTCTCAACTCAGCAAATAAGAGTGGTCTCATTGTCCCCACCTTCAAATTGAAGACAAATGGCCAACAAACCTTTGCTTTTTCTACCTCATTTTTATGAAACGACTTCCATTGTCTGTCAAAAACTCATCCTCCTCAGATTCATTTAAACTCAATTTAAAAACTCATCTATTTCAATTAGTATTCATGCTCTATGTATACTTTTGTGCCTTTGATAATTGGTGCATAACAAATGTTTGTTTATTATTATTATTATATACATCTAACTACAAAACTCACTGGAGCTCAGCTTGCAACCCTCATGAGGTATGAAGTAGTGACCTTTCATCATTCATCATCAATCATGCACATTCAGACCACATGACCCTAAATCATTAAATAGGATTATAACAAAAGACTGTACTGTAGGATGGGATAGGATAAATTGAAATATCAGCTTGGGCTCACTTCATAGGCTGTATTACTGTCTCTACCATCACCATCACTCTTACTATTATCCTCATCGTTCTCTAATTATTTCATACTTTTTCCCAGTAGGACATCTGGACCACTGTAAAATCATTCTCATTCTAACAATGCAGGCTCTACCCCATCCTAACACATAAAGGTGGATCAGCCCCTGTCCTAATGTTCTATTAGTTTAACCTTAATCACCTGTGTACTGTAGACTGGTCATCTATCTGCCTTTAATAATCCAAGAATTGACTACATAATTAAAACTGCTTCAAAGGTAATCGGTCAAGACTTACCATACCAAAAGCAAACACATGAGACCTAATGTTATTAAAAGCTAGATAAAATGTGATAGTACATCTCTTCTAGAGCATGTAAACAAGTTATTAATCCCTCAAGCCAAATTTGACACGCTTAATTAAAATTGTACCAGACAGTTTTTATTCCAAATTCTACTGTATTTCAAAAGCATATTGTACCTGTTATAACATTTTTATATTTCACAATATCAGACAAATTGTGTAAATATATTTGGCAAAGACACGCCAAACCAGCAAAAATCAATGTTTAGTTATTAATACAAAATTAAACTGTAAAATGAGAGCTATTAAATCGTAAAAGAATCATTTAAATTTGACATTTCATTTCAAGTTCAAAGTTTATGATTTTGGGCATTTCTCAGGCAGAAACCACCACCAAATCATTAAAAATTGTTGTTTTAACATTGAAAATGGGGAAAATAACAGCGATATATATATATATATATATATATATTCTTATTCTTATTCTTTTATTTCCAATTAAAACAGACAAAACACATAAAATCAACTGGGTGAGATGGATGGAAACACTAAAGCGAACTTAATCACTGTGACTAATGTCAGTGTTTCGTACTCACCCAGTTTCACATAAAATAAATACTATATACAAGATAAACATATAAAATATTTAAAAATATATCAAAATCTATAACATAGAAAACTTTATCTAAAAAAAAGGGGGGGGGGAACAAAAAAAAAATCGCA
>NW_022727530.1:0-730 GCF_011630105.1 Anneissia japonica
ATATATATATATATATAAATAAAGCTACGTAATAACTTACAGGTAGCAGCTGGTAAATCATAGTAAATAATGATCAAATTAATGTTGCTTAGCACTAGGGAGGCAAATAATGTATAAAACAAATATATAAATACAGTGCTCAAATATATATTACATGGAAAAAAAATCACTTTTCAGTTGTCGTCTTTAAAAAAAACTTGAAGATGATAATATAAAATATGAACTTAAATGGAAAATATTAGCTAAATGCAAACCCTATCCAAATATCAGTAAACGATGTAATCTGTGCTTGCTTGAGCAATATTTTACATATATACTAGAGTAAGTTTGTTTTCTTTAATGTGACTTTGTTAATATTTGTATCTGTTTATTTGTATCAGTTTTTTGTTTCCATTCTGTAAGTAGTGGGTCATCTGCTGTTGAATGCGAATTGAAGTAAATTAAATTAAAATAAAATAAAATATTTTATCATGTGTAACCCTGAACTAAGCTCACTTTAACTGTAGGAATGAATTGATTAGTGCACCAACACACATATACAACCTAGATACAATAGATCTTCTAATCACCCCTGTGAATACTAATGAGTATACCAATAAACCAATATACCAATAAACTAATAACAGTTCCACCATGTATGATTGTTATTCTGCAATCTCATTCATAGCCCAGCACTTGACGATTGAGGACTCGTACCTCATGAAACAGCCTGTAGTGCAATAAAATGTTG
>NW_022727531.1:0-995 GCF_011630105.1 Anneissia japonica
ATTTATATGTGCTTATATATGTTTTTACACTGCTGTCAGTACGCCATACTTAGAGTCTAAATGGCTCCATTTCGTGTTAAATCTTAAAAAGCAAAACATATCTTCGGACAGTAAAATTGAAGTTAGTACGTTGGCCTTTTCTGCTCCCCAATCTTTATATTAACCCAAAGAGTTTCCTTCCTATTAAATAAAGTCAGCTGTGATTATGTGAAATACTTCTCTGTTACCACAGATCCTATATACAAATTGTATATAGTTGCATATTGTTGTATATAGGATCTGTGGTAATGCTAAGGTGATGTATGCAAAATAGGCTTCAGATTGAACGCCAAGATTCATATTGATTGTTCGCTCATTTTCAATTTTCCCATCAAGTGACCAAAAAGCATTTCCTTAAAAAAAAATCAATGCGGACCGATAAGTAAGCACTCACTGTGCTGTAATTGGTTGAGTACTGAACTCGTATAATGTAGCACTAGCAGGTGTAGGCGGAACGATTTAGGATAAAGCCAAAACTTGTCCTGGCCGGACCAATATTATCCAAAATCGGTCCCCCCACCCCTCCGATTTTAGCCCGGACCAATTTTGGCGTGACAGACCTACAACATCCAACAGTTTGTATATACTTTGTATTTATTTTACTGTTCACGAATAGGGATTGAATTCCGAAATAGAAGTTAAATTAATAAAATGAATTATTACATACCTTACTGCTTACTTAATACAATTATTAAATACTCAGATATTTTACCTGGGCCAAGAAGTTCAAATCTAAGACTGGCATGTCCATACCACCCGGTAGGTTGGATACGGATGAATTGAGCGTAGACAACAGAATTAAATTTGTTTGTCACCTCCGTGTTTTGATCTGTGTTTGCATTAAAATTCTAAAAATAATCAGATTATGTTAGGCATACATTTCTGCGACTCGTCCTATAGTCATAGTTATTTTTGTTTTACTATTTGGACACACGTCACCCAATATGACTATATAT
>NW_022727532.1:0-809 GCF_011630105.1 Anneissia japonica
ACGACCGCTCTCCCGCAGGACGATTCCACGCGGACGTGTTCCATTGCCTGTTACTCGATCGGCGAGTGCGGGTGGATGATCATCTCGTCGAATATGCGTTCGATCGCGCTCGATCTGCTTCTCTTCTTGGCTGCAGAATGAGTATGAGACGGAGGATGGGACGGAGGATGAGACGAAGGAGGAGGAGGCGGAGGAGGATGATGATGAGATGGTGGAGGAGGAGGAAGAGGACGACACATCTCCCTTTCGAGTGGAAGTATCAAACGAACGTTGTCGTTGACTTGAACGTACATTCGTTTGCCGTCCGACGACGCCGACATGGCGGCGAAGCCGAACATGGCGATCAATCGTTGACGTTCGGCTTCGTTGTACACCGGAAAATCCAACCTTCTCGCGCTGTACTTGAGAAATCGAAGTACCGACACCACGAACGACATCGATAGATCGGTGGCCTGAATCATCGTGTGCATGTGCTCGATCACGACCACACTGCCGTTCTCGCTAGAGTTGCCAATCTTCACGCTGCCAACCACGATGTCCCTTTCCCTGTACACCAGATGGACGACGTTACCGATCTCGCGCACGATGGCAAACCGATTCGTTTTGTCCGTCCTGGCTACGACATCGCCTCCGATCCACTGTCGTTCGATGCCGAACGGTTCTCGGTTCTCGGGCACTGGACACAAACTGCTCTTGAGGTTCTCCACGAAACGTACTCCGAGAACGTCTTTGTATTTGTCGAGTAGAGGAACGGTATCCGCCGGTCCGGATCTAAGCGCCTCGCACAAGCGTCTGTCGTCGTTGACGTA
>NW_022727533.1:0-591 GCF_011630105.1 Anneissia japonica
TATTTTTGATGGATTGTCTTCCAACTTTGAGTATGTTGTAGCTGAGGCAATTGTCTTTCATATATTGTGCAATTTTTTACATTTTGATGACATCATCATGGTCAAAATATAGGGTTTTGCTTACCCTTTCATCTTTCTTTCGTCCAGCCTTTGATGACCCCATAATCACCTTAATCAGTCGTGATTTCTGAATCATATTTAGTGGGTATAAACTTCAGGTCATGGTTAAATGTTATGTACATTGTATTTTTGTGCGCGCGTAATAACGCGAACGTTCGCGTGCGTCAAAATTAATATATGCTTTATATCATGTCTTTTTTAAAATCAGTTATAGCTCCTTAGGATGAAAGGTGACCCCTAACTTTTATTACATATTCTGAAAGCACATGAGCTGTAGATGTGATTTTATATATCATAATAGCTGATCGGACATTGTGACGTCATCATATTGCCATCTGAATTGAAAAACAAGAAAAAAATTATATTTCTTTTCTCAAAACGTTGATGACGTCATATCATCTTAACCATTCGTCATTTCTGAATAATATTAAATGGGCTTATACTTCAGGTCAAGGTGTAATGTTAGGTAGC
>NW_022727533.1:680-4101 GCF_011630105.1 Anneissia japonica
AATTTTTATTACATATTCTAAAAGCACATGAGTTGTAGATATGATTTTATATATCATAATAGCTGATCGGACATTGTGACGTCACCATATTGCCATCCTGAAGTAAAAATAACTGAATTTTTATATGATAAATACTATAATGATCATTACTCCTTCACCAACAGGCGTTTGTCAATGAAAGTTGATACATATATATCTCATATCAAAAGACAACAGTGACATTAAGATGCGTACGTGCGTCATGACGTGCGCATACACATGAGTAAATCTTTTAAAATGCTCAAAATTCTTTTTTAACAAACTGAATTAGCGTATTTTGCCATTATCAGCATTTAATTATTGTTCAATCCGCCACGCGCACACTTCCTCGTGGGTCAAAGTGCGGCGGATCACCTAACTCGTCCTCAGTGACGAGTTCAAATCTAGTTCGTTCTTGGTACTGTTGTTTGGGATGTATTTCAGTTTATTTACTCAATTATTTCAATTTATTTAATACTCGGTTTTTGCACTGATTTATTAAAAATTTTGGGACGTATTTCAATTTATTTACTTGTTCTTTCTATCGTTTTAATTTAAATTTTGTGAGTATTTACTCAGTCAGCTTGCCAGATAGTTAAAAAAAAAAACTCCATACATTCTTATCATTTATTATATATAAGTTTAACAAATAGTACAAAAATAAAAATATATAAATTACAAAACCATAGTAAATACTGTATAATAACATAGGCCTAACACATTTAAATTTATTGTTTATAGTCATCTGTCTACAGGGGGTTTTACTGATGACATCGGCAAACCGACTACATTCACTGAGAGACGCACTACATTCACTGAAAGATGCGCTTGGCGTTCCATAGAAATTACAGGCGGCTCAACTTGTCGGCAGCTCAACCGGTCATATCCCGTTAGACCGCTAGGGCAAAATATATTATAAGACACTTTATTAATAGGCGTATACTGCCCCCCCCCCCCATGGCAAAAGGGCATAACTGACATTTTTTGCGAAAATGAGTTATATAGCCTAGTGGGGTCAGTACATCATGTTACACATGTTGACACAAACAAAATTGTAAAAAAGTGTCCCCCGGGCTAGATAGGGGCATGGCAAAAGGGCATAACTACACAATTTTCAGTAAATCCCCAAGGCAAAAGGGCATAACTGCAAAGATAGGCTGTGATACGCTGAAGCGTGACGTTCTTTCAACAGCCAACCAATCAGAAGAGAGCTTTCTCCCTGGTTACAATGAAGGTTGCATGTTAAGTTGTATTATATATATATGTATTGTAATATACATGCATATATTCCTGAAGACAGAAATCGTTAATTTACATTTTATAGAACATTTTTCTGAAAGTTTTGAAATGCCTTCGTACCGTAACAGCAGCTATATATATTAGTAGACTTTATTCTATTGTCGAGAGGATAAACAATATGCCATAATGTTCAAATTTTCCTCTTCACCATATGCCTGTCTTAAAATGGTAGCAAATGTGATGGAGGGAGGGGCTCGACCCCGGCGGACAGGCCAAGCATCCTCTTTCCCGACCCCCCAACCCCCCCACACCCCATTCCTTCCACTTTTCCAGTCGATTATGACTCGACGGAAGAAAAAAGGAAAATGTTCTCATTATTAAAGATCATCCCCTCCAAAATTCTAGATGTCTCAGAACCGCGTAAATGGCCCAAAATTGTTATAACATCAGCCAACACGTTTTATTAGGCGTAATGCCAACTGACGTAGGTTAATACATAAGGAGTAGGCCTAGATGAAAATAGGCATAACTTTCCCATAATGTTTGGACCTCATTCACTCATAACAAAAGTAGGAGGCATCAGAGACCAGGATTAAATATTAGTCCAAACCCATATTATTACGGCTAACAAATAACCTGCAAGATTAATTAGTTTATTTGCAGCGATCACCTTGGGTGCCAAAAAGGGGATATTTCAGATTTATTTCTCTCTTCCATAGTTTCCTGTTTTACGAGGAAAGCAACGCTATAATGAATCCTGAAGCTGTCAGCAAAGTGTTTCCTTGTTCTTTTTACTGGCATCCCGCTTTGATAACACATGACATTACAAGTAAAATCAGGAACATAATAATGCATACAATAGCTCATTGATAGAAGTATAACTAAAAGGTGTATTGTATAAGTAGACCCAAAGGAAATTGGCGTAGGTCTATAATAATAATGGTGTTGATCATTATCACCAACAACACTTCCTCAACCAGTTAATAAATATCAGCTGGGCAATTCCTTAAATTAGTAAACCAAATGGTAAAAATTCAAATGCATCAAATGTGTATGTGTGATACATCATTATGAAGCTAATGAGTTATATTTTTGTGAAATAAAAAAAAAATTAAGAATTCACTTACCACATGGAAAATAATTGGAATTCAATACAATTAATTAATATTTTGAAATACTAAAGAAAATGTAGTTATAATTTTAATTTCCAATTTTTTCCCTTGCAAAATATCAGAATCTGATTCACTTTTCATTAAAATAATGAATTAGTATTGTATTGTGTGATTTGGTGAAATTTTTTAAATTTTTGTAATCAACGCCATATTTTTAATTAAATATTTAAAAATAATGAAAATATGGATGTACGTCCGTCACAAGAAAATGACATTTGTTTATTTCCTTTTCTAACCAGGTACAAAGAAATTACCAAAACTCTGTTATAAAGCATACTAGGTATACCAAGTGTATGCAGCAAATTGGAAGCCTACCATTAATTACACTAATTAGCAAAACCATGTGACAGACGTACATTTTTTTTGTACATCCGTCACTGTACGTCCGTCACACTGTGTAAAATGTGTTATAACCTATGAAATATGGTGAAAATTTGAAAACTGTCAATGTGTCATATACAACATGGACAATTCTGGGTATGAGCCCCATACTTGAGTTTCTGGTCGTTTTTTTGTATTGCAAAAATGTTCTATACATTACAGGTGTTATAATAATCTCTAATTCCAGAACCTTTAAAATCTAAACTTGCCCATTGCAGGATTCTTTATATACAATGAAGAAGTTAACGCCAAAAGCTATGACTTGGCTTAATAGATCTAGTACAGTACAGTATGCACATATTCTTTCACTAGTTTCACTGTCTGCATTAATTAATAATTTAATTTAATTTTGGGAACCAAATAATCATTTTTCCTGGTTACAAATTTTGATCCAACTCCTTTATAATCTATTTACATGAATGTTCTGAACAAATTGACACCACAATTAACTCCCTACCAACAGTGGTTACAGAAATATGAGAAACTGTGAATATGACCCGGAGATGAGTCAAAGGTCAGAAATGGCATGTCCAGTCATTTTTTAACAAAATATTCTATTATGGTAAATAGAAATATAAATGTTTTGAACAACTTGGCACCAAACTTAACTC
>NW_022727533.1:4148-6873 GCF_011630105.1 Anneissia japonica
AATAAAATAATTTAGATTGTAGATTTTTTTGTATTTTTAGATGTGTACGTCCGTCACAATTCAGACAAGTACGTCCCTCACGATAAAATTGTACGTCCGTCACAGTAATTTTATGGTGTTTTCATATAGAAAATGAAAAAAATTAAATTCAATTTTTATTCTGTTAGAAAGCCCACATATTAGTGGAAAACAACAGGGAAATATTTTTTTTAAATCTCCCACACATCACAGAGTTTTTAAAAAAAGTATAGTGACGTAGGAAAAGTCACTTTCTCTGATTACGTCCGTCACAGGGTCATTTTGACCCGTATCTCCGTAACGCATACGAGTTAAAAAATAAAAATTGTAGGCTTGATAGTACTAACCAGTAGATGTAATGCAAAATTTTAAAAAAATAAATTGCAAGCTTCATTATGAAAATATAGATTCACAAAGTGTCTGAAATGTACGTCTGAATTTATGGAATTGCCCAGCTCATATATTCCCCTTACAAAAATTATATACTAACTCCGACATTATTAGTACTTGGGAAGCCAGAATGTTTCCTTTACCCGGATGTAAAATTACGCCAGTCATTTCGATGCTGGTGTCAGTAATCACTTAACACGAAGTTAATATTTTGATACTGACAGACAATATACTTGCTGGCGTTTTTGTTACAGTAATTTGATTCAAAACCACATGCATATAGCCCTACTAATAGACACTATAATAATAATAATATAATTATATGATAGGCAACAGACAACCAATAGCATGTTGTAGAATCAGAAACTAAAATCTCAAAAATCTAGCAATTTAAAATGCTAATTGTCGAAAAAGATTAAATATATCAAAACAATTCTCTGTTACTGATATTATTATTATTATTATTATTATCATTATATTATTATTAGTATTAGTATTATTATTTATTATTATTATTATTATTATTATTATCGTTATTATTTTTACAGGAAGGGAACTCCTGTATAAATAACATAAGTTTTAATGGGGAACCGTCTTCTGCCTTGTCACCCTCCCATTTTTGATTGACTTAAAAATATTAGCCTGGAAAATATTCTCATAAATGAGGCCCCACCCACAAAAAAAAAGAAGAAAAAAAAGCTGTCGACTATTTAACCAATATTTGTACAGCAAAAAAGCACTCTAATATGTTAAGGATGGTGGGTGGGGGGGGGATCCGGCCATCAACAACCATCGTACCCTATGCATCCGCCCAGGAGTATCATTTTATCATTAATATGAACTCAATATATGTCAATAATGGTAAGACATTGGGGCAGAATACAGGTATATTTCTGGTTTAGATTTTCACTAAATTCAAACTTGTAGACTTAGGAGGTCTAACTTAATTTGATTTTGAAATCAATCCAATTGAAAGTTTGTTCTTAGAGACTATTACCTCAACGTATACTGTAATTTAAATACATAATACACAGACATTTTACTGAAAAATTATTAACCATCAAATATGCGGCAACATTTTTGTTTGTGAATGAATAGTAGTCTGAGATATTCAATCTCTTATTGTGTATTAATCCGCCATCTCTGGAGATGTGAACTTAAAGATCCGTTCTTCCTTTGTTCATTTTAACTATCAGCGGAAACATTGTCTTTCTGTTCAATTACCTCAGAATTTCTGTCAACTGTCTGACCTCAATTATATAATAATTGGTATTTTAAATTCGACACCCACACAAGTCATGGCCAAAAACATCAATAGCTGGAACTTTTTAATATACTCATATTCTACATGTAGGAAGTTTTCAATTATGCTATAATTAAAGGTTGAAATATTTCAAGCATAATTATATTTTTGTTGACCAAAAAATATGGTATAATTAACTGGGGTGTGAATATTTTCCAAGCATGTCCATTGACAGTCAGATACTAATAGCATGTGCAAATGTGGGAGGAAAGTTTCTAATAAATAGTAAATAATTATCTATCTTCCAATAGATTGACATTGGCCATGGTTTACTTAGAAAAGGATCCATGATAGGGAAGAAAAGCAACGCACATGTGGAACATCGGTAGAGAAAGAGCGTTTGAATCCCATCTGAATTATTGCCATAACAGGTAGGTAATTTGTTAAATAAGTTTGTGTTTTACCTTTTAAATGAAGATACTGCAGGCTTATGTACTGTAATAAGGGATTTATATTTGAAAAGATAAATGGTACATCAACATGTAAAGCTTTTTTATTTGGGTTAGACATTGATTTTTTTTCTTTAAATTTCAATCTGAAAGTTTGCATTGTCACTTTGTAACCAATTAATAACCATCAAAAGGGAGCCCGTCTTTATTACTGACTTAACCTACACAGTAGCTACATCTTACTGTTGTTCTGCATAGCACTTGAGGGAAGAAACTTTAATATTAGACAGTTAATGAAGAAAATATTTTGCCACAAGTGGAATACTTATATCAAAATTATATTTAGATTTTGTACAAGATAACAAATATGAAATAATACTTTTATTGGACCACTACTTGTAAGGTATCTGCATTTTATTCTTTAGAGATTATCATAACTAATTTTAGACATTGCACCGAAATTATTAAAATTCATCCTGCTCTTGGTGGTTGCCCCGGTTGCCCGTTTATGAGTTTTCAATTTAGAAGCCTATAAGAGTATTCAAATTTTTTGCATTTTTTAACCCCCAGATTTCACTGATAAGAAGTATCCTGAGGCATCAACCACTCTTTTGAGGCAGTCTCT
>NW_022727533.1:7786-9109 GCF_011630105.1 Anneissia japonica
TTTTGTTATTTAACTTTAATTCCAAACTTTGTTCTAGTGATATTAGATTTGTGGTAGTATTTTATTATATTTGATGTTTCAGTGTGTAGGCTGTCTTAAAGTTAGGCTCAGAAAAGTTGTTTTTTTTTATTTTTTTATTTTTTTTATGTTGTAGAACTGATTTTTTTCAAACCCAAAAAGAATATTTGATGAAAAACTTTGAAGCGGTTAATGAGATTCAGATTCTTTAATATTTAAAAACTGGGGGAAAAGAGACATCACCACCCTTTTTCCCTCCTTACTTTTCACCCAGTTTTTAAATATTCAAAAATCTGTATAGATCTCTCATTAACTGCTTCCAAGTTTTTTGTCAAGTATACTTTGAGGCTTAGAAAGATTAGTTCTACAACATATCAACAAATTTATGTCCTCTAGAGCTTGGCTTTATTAAATAGAAATGCTACTTCCACAACAATAATTAAATCTACCCTTGTCATATTTTCTTAAAACATAACATTCGTTTAAATATTTTTGTCTTGCCATATTATTGTATATACATAAAATCAATATTTTATTATTTATGTGAGTAGCAATTATTTCAGTACTGTATTTTATTTTGTAGCTCTAGTAGGTTTAGTACCTGAGTATATTGTACATGGAAAATGTTGATTTTGCAATACGCTGTTCTCTATGGCCTTTTTTTCAATGGGTACATAATTAGGTTTAAATATATCCATATTGGCATATTATTAAATTTAGAAAACCGATTTCAATCAATATTTTAAGCATTTGTAAATTCCTTTCACTTAATTTTGTATTTAGTACCAGGCCTTTTCTCCCTTAGCATACTGTTTATAAATTTGTTGATAATTATGAACGGTCCATACAGTGCAGGGTTATCCACCTTATGTTTTGGAATTTCTTTTTTGAGTCTTTCACATCTATTAAATTCGTGTAAAGTAAAATCTAATACTGTACTGTAATAGTATATAAAAATATATAAAACTTTTTCTTTCATCTACCCTTATCAATATCGCTTACAGTACCTTGATGTTATTTAATATACAGTATTTATAATATTTTGTATAGGCCTGCAATTTACTGTAAATACAGCTATTACATACTGTAAAATAATTTTTATAAATCTTTATATGTTTGCACAATACCACTAGTGCTACATCGTGTGACTTCATAATGCTTGTAAAATTCAATGCAGTTTATTCTTTTAAGATATTGAATCCAGTTTTTTTTTTCTACTTTTAGATGATGCAATGCAAACATTATTTTAGTTTGGTTGTTTGACCTGTTATATATATGTTTAATATCATAGCGTTTAAAAACATT
>NW_022727533.1:9198-33691 GCF_011630105.1 Anneissia japonica
TCAACTCATGAAAATATTCTTTCCATTGCACCTGTCTCTTATACACATCTAGATGTGTATAAGAGACAGCCCTACAATACCATACAGTGATGATTAACTGAAAATATGAAGTTTTCCTGAAATGACATAATAGCTATTTTGTAATTTTTTAGTCATTTAAAAAATGTTAATGTAGTTTAACTATTTTTTTTATTCCCTTACGCTATTGCAGCATTTGGTGCCATTTTGCATTTTGGTCTTGAGGTCAGGGTTCAAACCGTGCTGTTAATTTTGCTTATGTCCTTGGGCAAGACACTTTACTTCTGTTTGTCTCTCTCAACACATGAGGACAAATGGGTACTTGGTAGGGTGGGAAATAGTGCATTTTATGTATTGGACTCGGCACCATACGGAAGCAGTGACAAAGCGTACTTGCTGGGAAGGTTGGCCTTTGTGCCTGTTGCCACTCCATGAATCCAATTATTAAGGGTAATAACGCAACATCAGAACATTAATATTAAACAACTATTGCCAACTTGGTTAACTTGGCTCAGTATGTGTAGTATTGCTGGCTAGCACATGTTGCCCTTTAAAGCCCCAAACCATTGCATATTGCATACTTGAAGCTACATACACGGGAAGAAAAATTTTGATAGATTTTATCTATGTCCAGTGTTATAGGTATGGTGGTTGGCACTGGATGGTGGTATCCACCACTGCAAAATTCCACCAGCATTTAGGCCAGCACAGAATTGAAAGAGAGAACATTTGGGAAATGAAGAAATCCAAAAAATGCTACTATATATGTTTAATTAATATTTTGTTAAAGATAAAATAATTTCCCTTTATGAAAAAAAAAAAAAAAATTTTATTCACAATTTTGTATTGTTTTGTTTAGGAAATGGCCTCAACCAGTGTTTTTGAAACAACCCCTCCAGGAAAATGAACTCAACTTCCAAGTGTGGGATCCTAGGGTATGTGCAGAAAATTTGTACTTAAAACCTTTCATTTTCACAGCCCTTAAGTAAATGTTGTTTTAAATAAATAGAAATTAAAATAAGCCAATTCTTACTTTGAACTGCACATGTCCGTATCAAGTCAATCGACATAAAGAAACATACACGCAAAGTAGGTTTATGTTGATTGATTTCGATTGACCATGGATACGGGCATGCGCAGTTCAGACCTCGGATTGGCTTATTGAAAAAAAGGCAATTGGGCAGGTATTGTTCACCTTTTATCAAGGGCTTAGTCAGCGAGCCGTATGGCCGTCATCTGGACAGCCACTTTACCATGACGGCTTGGACGGCTTGGCCTACTCAGCTCGGCCTAGCCTAGTTGGGTCTTTTCTACTCCATATTTTGGACAGCCTATTTCGTTTTTCTGGCTAAACCCCTGCCTCTTATTTACTTGATACAAGAGCTGTGGATAATCACCAAACAGGACATTTGCCTGTGCCGACTACTAGGTATTATAACATTTACCATACTCAATTTAATGGGATATAAAATGTATTATTAGGAGGAAACAAGGTAGGTGAGTTGATAGATGAGTACTGTAAATAGGAAGATATGCTGTACATGCAATGAGTATGGTATGAAATTTACTCTTCATAAAATAATAATCAAAAATAAATGATGCTTAACTTACAACCTCAAGGTCCTGGGTTGAAGGTTTCAACTCACTCATTAAAATCAGCTCTATCTATCTGTAATCATTTATACCGTGCTATTTCCAACAGATTCATAGTGCTGAGTGTCAAATTCAATGTAAAAACAAAAGTACTAAACTAAACAAGTACTGTTCCTGAAACTAAACATAGTTGGCTGGGCTCACTCTAACATATTTTTTTGTTTAGCCAATTGGCTAAAGTCAATTTTTTTTTTTTTTCTTTAGTCAAAATTTGACGAAAATTGTTAAATATCATTAGCCAAAACTTGCTGACAGGACATGGTGTCCAACATGTTTGACAGTGGAGTCCGAACCAAGGGGCTGACTAGAGTCACGCCAGGGCGGATCCAGAGATGTACGAGGGGGAGGGGAAGGCAATCGAGGCAACACTACTCTAGGGGTCCTACAGTATTTTTCTCTCCCAAAGATGTCTTTTTTTTTGCCAATCCAAAATAGTTTTTGCCCATGGCGATTTGGTGATCGGTTAGCGTGAGTCCAGCTTGGCCGTAGATTCCGAGGAGCTCATTTGTTCAGCTGGTAGTTTTCTTGCTGATTAGTGACAATAACCCTCCCCCCCCCCCCCCCCCCCCCCCCACTAAGCTCATAGAGAGTGTTACATGTATAAAGAAAGTATCATTCTATCCTGTGAGTATTGAGTGTACCTGCTGAAAGGAATAAAACTCTTTACAGTTGTTTTGTTTTCTTTAGTAATTGGACATCACAAGTTTGTAAATGTACATTTTCTTCGACTGTGGGTGCTCATTCTTTTGCTTCACTGGTTTCTACTTTGTTTTTCTGTATATGATTTATGTAAACAATTATTTGATGCAATAAAGTGAATAAAGGAATTTGATTTTTTTTTGTCAACAGATCAATGTGACAGATCGTTTTCATTTGATGCCGATCATAACCCCAGCATACCCCCAACAGAACTCCACATACAATGTGACCCAATCCACTAGACGGTCATGGAACAAGAACTTAAGAAGAGTAAGTCTGAACTGTGTGTGCCATGTCATGTTTTAGAGATAGAAAGAATTGTTTTATTGATACACAGATGAAAAGATGCATCTAATATGAATTTTTATAACACACCTAAATAAATCCCAGTCATTTGATTGGTTGATTTCATGCCATGTGACATTTTTTATTTTCCCCATTCCATCACTCATCATGAAAATTTTGTTCCACTTTGCATTTTTTTTCCAGCCGTATTGTCCATTGCGTGTTGCCTATGGATACGAAATGACTTCAACCTAATACAATTTTTTCTGACTTTTCTGGAAGGTTAAATCCATAAAATGATGTCACGTCACCTATAACTATAAGCCTACTTCTTGCTGTACTTGTCTTAGCGGTGTGCAATGTATCAGAAATTTTGTTTATACAGGGAGTTGTTATAATTTACAGTATTTAAAGTATTTTAATAGCGTAGATGATACCTTAAAAACTAGCTCAAGTTTGCACAAAATCTATGCGGAATTTGGCCCTTATTTTCCGAAATGCCCAGATGGATTTCTAGCCCAGGCTATAGGCCTAGGCTAGGGCCAAAATTTTGCGCAGAGGATAGGCCCAGGCTAGATTCAAACTTTTATAGTGGGACACTTGCTTGGAAGATGATCAAATGGCAAGGATCTATTTAGGTGTGTTATAAAACAGATAATGAATGTTTTGTATTCGTGCTATGGAAAGAATATTTTCATGATTTGAAAGATAGACTGTTCCATTCAACTCGGCTTCGACTCTTTGAATGAAACAGTCAATCTTTCAACTCATGAAAATATTCTTTCCATTGCACTCATAAATATTCATTATTTGTATAATATTTCCTCTTTTAAGCTCTTTCCACACTATGAAATTGTATGTGACAACTGTGTGAAGTGCACATATATGGGCATGATGATATCATATTACATCCATATATGGGCATGATGATGTCATATTTCATCCATATATGGGCATGACGATGTCATATTACATCCATATATGGGAATATCACATTTATTTGTAACCAAAATTTTCGTAGTCTGCATAGATGAAAGTTGACATGGAATTGTTTTTATAGCTACTGTTTTTGAATCTGTAATCAGTATGGGATTTGTGCACACAGTACATATAGTAATAATTGTTGTATTATAATTTTATTGATAAGATTTTGTGTTCTGTGCTCTTATTATTTTCTTATTGATGTCATTCTGCCAATTTAAAAGCTGTAAATTGAAATGAAATTTTATCAACTCAATGTGTAATATTAATAATGTTATAAGGTTATTATTTTGTTTATAGATATTTTTAACATTTGTTCCATATAAAATGGTCATTTTGTACCTGAATAAATAGTGGAACACTGTGTACAAGTTATAACTTAAAAAATAACTTTTAAAAAATAGCTACATGATTGATTACAGTTAATACTTTTTCTTTGTGGAAAGTTATATTTTTAGATAAATATGTTTGTGATAATTATTGCAATTCCATTATTCCAGGTTTGGAGGTAACAGAGGAAATCGTTAAAGGAAAGTTGCCCTGGGATAAATTGTTTGAGCCTACTAACTTTTTCCATCAGTACAAGTAAGTATTTTTATTTATTTCATTTTTCATTTTTGTTTAATTATTAAAAATAAAATTAAGTGAAAAATGGTGTAGATGCTTGATTTAACACTTCAGTGTACTTTCCTCAGTATAAATACTGGTATTTGTTTTGTTTTGCAGACATTACATTGTATTGAGTGCAAGTGCAGGCTCAGAAAAAGATCATTTAAAATGGTAAGAAAATCAGCCATTTATTTGTTTATACTCCCCTCTAATAATTTTTTTTTTTTGTTCTCAATGTAATAAACACTGGGAATATGGGCTGGGTCCCTTGCGGACCCACGGCAAGCGCAGTGCAGCGCCACTTCATTTAAACTAAACATACAAAGGATACACAGGTCCTTAAATTGCCTAACTCTCCTGAAAGGGTTATTCGAGGAGCTGAACGTTTATAAAAGACCCGAATTCAGTACTCGGCTGCAGAGCCAGGTCTCGAACCTTGGCCCTGACGTGCAAGAGGCAAGAACCATACCAATCAGCCAAACGCTCAGCTCCTTATGTTGACTTCACAACCTGTCTCTTATACACATCTAGATGTGTATAAGAGACAGGTGTTGAAGTGAATGCCGACTCAAATGCCTCTACGAGTGTTTCTACTCCTGAATTTGAAAATTCAGAAATAGGTGTTGTTTCAAGTAGTTCTTCTCTTGAAGCTGAGGTTGAAAGCAAGGATCCAAGCCTTGAAATTCCAAATCATGACCAAAATGAGGTAAATACAATTTATTTTTAGTGTATTCGAAAAAGGTATAATAATGATAAAGGTAGCATGACTTTCTGTTGAATATTGCTGAATAAAATCTTATTGTCTTGATGTGTAAAATGAAATTATGTGATTAATTACTTTTAAATGATTTTCACAGCTTTTTTATTTCAAATTTTTACCATTTCAACTGTTTTTATGATGTATATATTCCGAGCAAAGAATTTCCTTTTAAAGGATGAAATAAAGCGAGCAAAGGGTCATATATTAAGTCCACCCATCATCTCTGACTGATACAGTGTCTGTTTTTGATAAAAAATCAAACAAATAAATTTTGATACAGACGAGATTGATAATAAAGGAACAATTTATGAATGAGTTAAAGACCCAGTGTCTGCAAATTTCCTCAAAAATGACATTTTTATGGAAAATATGCATATCCATTACTTTAATTTTCATAAACCAGTCATTTTTTCGTCATAAATACATGTTTTACGATTGATGATAAAAAAAAGGAGAAATAATGCGCCTGCGAAGCGACTGTCTCAGCTATGCTGTGCTTCGACGAGAGGCCTAGCTTAGATCGGATCCGCTGTGCTTTGACATTAGGCCTAGCTTAGATTGGATCCGCTGTGCTTCGACGATAGGCCTAGCTTAGATTGGATCCGTTTAAAAGCTACTGACATGTAAACAAACATAGTGCGGCTGGCTGGCCGGGTAATCGCTCCATAACTTCAGAGTATAGTATCAAGTTCTGGACAATAATTTCAATGTTGTAAGTATTGATTATGCTCTTCTATAATTGTAAATACATTTATGTGGTATTTGTGGTATACTAGCCTCGATGATAACAAGTCTTTTTTTTATGCAAGTATATCCTGTGCGTGTGTGTGTGACAAAGGCATAGTAGGGCTAGGCCTCAGCTTACACTACTACAGTACGTACCCATTAGCTCACCCCGCCCTCGATAAACTAACGTTAGGGTTATCTCACTATATTAATTGGATTAACACATTATCAAGGATAAGTACTGAGTGTTTAACACTGGTGTCCTTGGATTCAATTATAGGTAAACGGATTAGTTGCCCTTTTTATGAGGTTTTAATTGTTGTTTACCGCCGAAAGTGCGGTATTCTAACGTTAGTTTATGGAGGGCTGGTCGGCCTAATGCTTTGCTGGACGAGCTCGGCCAAGGTTGTTTAGGAATTTTTGTGTGGGTTGTGGCCTGCCAACACTCGTGCTTATAGATTTTACCAAATTTAAAATGTACTGCTATTTGGGCAGATGGATGGACAAACATAAAAACAAAAACAAAAACAAGAAAATAGTATACCAATCATGTAGGTAGGCCCATCTTCAGGTGTTGTGGATTTAGTAAACACATGTGTGTATGCATGGGGTATAAACAAATTCTGTAAATACATGGCACTGTACATTATGCATATGCAATGTAGGCAAAGATTATTGATGTTGGAAATTCTTTTTACTGTCAATACCCCATCTTTAAACTAAATAACTATATTTACAATGTGTGTACTGTAATATATGCTTTATGAATAAGAGACAAGATTCAGTATATATTTTCAGTTCATATTTTATAATATTGTATAAACTTTTAACATACAATTCAGTGCATAGAAGTTACAAGAATATTGATACTTTTTAATTTCAGACAATGGCAGTCTACTGTACGTTTTTTGATGAGATGCAGCTGTCATTTTCCAGAACCATGAAGCAGGATTTTCGACAGCTTGCAGAATTGGAACCAGAAGAGCTGAATAATCAAACCGCCATCACAGCTACCGTCCATTTACTTATTAGAGGCACCAGTATCTGATTAGGGGGATAGATGGATTATTCCCTCATATTGCGTTTAGAGGATTCGGGATGAATTTCCGTCTCCAACAGGTACATATTAAGGGTTTGATCTTAATGTATAATAAAGCTATATAGTGTAACATTGATATTATTTAACAATCAAGTATTGTGCGTGCACATATCGTGAAATCTACTTCTTCTAGTCATGTATCAGTTGTGCGCGTTTGCACTTGCCATAGCTAACTTAAAGTGAGGTGCATATTATATAATATTGTTAATAACCAGTAGTAATAGTTTTACAGTGATTACGTCTTGACTGTTTTTACAACAGTTTTATAACAGTTTAGTTCAGGTTTTGTTCAGAGCTGGACACGAGTGCCAGTTCGTTGTTTGCTACTGAATAAATCATCAACTAATCAGTTATATTTTGTTTACATTACTTTGTTGATGTCCTTTTGTATTATACATTCTTTGTTGACGGAGGTGCTGTAGTGTGTGTTGTATAGGCCTAAGCTTATAATGTATGACATAGATATGTGCTTAGTTCGCTTATCAATCATCCCAGCTAAGTTTCTTTTTATATAGGCCTAGGGCCTATCCCGCCCTACTAACTAAGCTAGGCCAGAATGAGAAGACCTACCAGAAATCCATAACTATCAGCCAGCATGGATTCGCCGCCTTTTCTTTCTTTCTGGTGGTAGTGGTATGCCTTCGGATACCATCAGTTATCTCGTCGTTGACTTTTTCTTCTTTTCCTAACAGAATCTGTAAAGAGTCATTCGAGGACGACCTCGCTTCAAGCTAGCTTTCGCTTTGCTACATCTTGCAACCGATACGGCTAGGCCTATATCCCATGTGTTTAAAACGTTGCATGTAAAGCATGGGGGATTTCCGGATTTCCTCATACAAATAGAGGCGCATAACCAGAATTCAACAGAAATTATCAATCCGCGAGTGATGCATGATGGGATTTATAGCGGGATTTGTCTCTTTTTACCTGTTTATAGGCTAATACACTGTATTGAAGTACCAAGTATATGTTTTGTGTATAGTAAATTACCCAACAACGGTAGAATAGGAAAAATTAACTCATTGAAAATTTGCAGACACTGGGTCTTTAAGATCGTCTGCTTATAGAATTTTACTTTTAATATGAAATGTAGACCCACAAAATGAAACTCTTTCAATAATTAAAGGCTCTTACTTTTTTTTCCAGAAAAATGGAACAGAAGTGTCCACATCAAATGTTAATGTAGACGACCAACCAATGGCCAGTAACAAATCTGTAAGTAACCGCTATATGCAACATTTTTTTTTTTTATAATTGCAGCATATTCGGAGAGGCTGTCTGGCAAGATCTTAGACATGTTTTTTAGAAGTCACAATAAGTGGGTTGCATATTAATGTTAATATATGATCGATTACTTACATTTGTGTCACTTGTCATTTCGATTTTTTTTTTTACTTGGCCTTAAAAATAAATCATCTGTGGATGTGGTTTGGCACAGTGGGAAGGGTTTGGTTTCCCAACCTTGAGGTCGGGGTTTCAATCCAATCGCTGTGCATTCCACTTGTGTCCTTGGGCAAGGCACTGTATCTGCATTGCTTCTCTCCACCCAGGAGTATAAATGGGTAGCTGGTAGGGTTTAATGCCAAAATGCACTGATGTAACTGCTGCAACATTATGGAATATTCAATGTTCCATAGTCGTTTAATCTAATGAACGGGGGTAATAATGCGAAGCGCTTAAGCACTATATAAGTCTAACTTATTATTATTATATTATGTAGCAACACAACTTGTGTAATTGCTAGTTTTAATCATAATTCCAATCTCAATGTATATTGATTATATATGTTGGTCAAATTTTATCAGTTTTTTTGGTGTAATCGTACAGACGATGCTAACTGGTAGTTAGCGAAACTGTTTACACCAAGAAAAGTAAGCATACTGTTTTTACTTTAAGGGAATTATACAAAAGTCCATATCTGATTTTGATATGATTTCTTTGTTTTGCATTGTATGTAAAACATGTACAAAATTTTGGCATCGGAATATATACTGTATAAACGGTATAAAATGCAGATGGACAAATACAAATACTAATAGTATTAGTTGGAATACTATTTATATTATTTTTTTAAAGTAAGTGATTGGAACAAGTAGGGTTAATTCATGAATAATGTTTTATATTTACAGTACGATGGTAATTGAGAAAGACCGTTTCAACACCATGGGTGTGACTTTGATTTTGATGAGGTTTGCATTTTATGACACTATTACCAGTGAGTTTTTGTTAATACAGGTTAAAACCTTTAGTATTTGTTTCACTTTTGTAGAATGTATCCAAACGACCCCCATCTGATTCACCTGATTCCCTGAGTACATCACCGGCCAAAAAAAGCAAAATAGAGGTAAAGTAAATGTTTGAAACTGGGTAAGTATTTCTAGAATAATTTTGAGCTTCAAATACTTGTTAATCCTGATTAATATTTTACATTTACAGTATGGTTGTAATTCAGAATGAGAATTTACAGTTACTATAGTAGAACAGAAATCTTGAACCTTAATAGGTCTTGTTTTGTTTTTGTTTAGGGCTACATTTTATGAATAAGTACTCCTGTGTTTCGGTTTCAGTTAATATATTGTATACACTCAGAAACAGGCTAAACTCTTTATTATTTGATTTACTTTTTGTAGGAAGCATCAAAGCGACCCACATCTGATTCATCACTTGATTCACTGAGTACATCTCCTGCCAAAAAAAGCAAAATAGAGGTCATTGTTTTCTTTTTGTTGTCTTTGATGAGGTCTACATTTTATGACTAGTAGTGGGTATAATTGTGGGTTTGTGTACCATCACCTATAATACAGACTAAAACCTTGGATATTTGATTTTTCTTTTCCAGCTACCAAAGCGGCCTCCATCTGATTCACTGACTACATCACCTGCTAAAGTGAGCAAACTAGAGGATGATACTGCAGTATCAAGTACACTTAAACCAGGAAACTCACAGGAAAGTACCAGTGATGCATCAAAATTGCAGGTATGTTGTTCGACAACATCAAAGTTACAAATTTTGAGCAGAGGCGATTCAAATCGGTAAATATCATGGTAGTATATACGGAAGGTCAACAAGGTTGCTTAGGTCTCATGATGTGGAAGAAAAACAAGGAGAAAAATCTATAGAAAACAACAAACTATATAGATACTGAGATACAAAGTTTTTTTCATTTGATTTCATTTATTTGTCTCAAACAATTAGAATGTACATAAACAGAAACGGCAAAGAACAATCACAAAAGTACAAAAAACAGAGACAGGACACTCCAAAAGTAAAATCAATCACTGTCGAGTGGAGGTCCTTTACAAGAAAAACACAATACATACAATATAAAATTCTTCAGAAAGATAAAAAAATCAAAAGATAAATATTGAAATATAGAAGAATGAGTAAAAATCAATAAAGGAGCAAATTTAATTTAAAATGTATTTGAGATATAAAAATATTCAGATAAGCATTAAAATTTATCTTAAAATATGTAAAAATGTCAAACAAATCATTTAAAATTGCATTGCACTTAAAATATATAAAACAAGATTAATTATAATTGTTAAAAAGAATGAGGTTAAACATTTAAAATTTAAAAGTGCCAATAAGGAGAACAAAAAACAAAACAGAAATGAAGACAAGAACTACACCACTTGCCAACAAGCCTAACACCTACCAGAATTATTATTGCATGTCAACCAGTTTATGTATGTTTAAAAAGTGTTGCAATTTTATGTCTTGCCTTTATCTGCAGAATGGGTTAGAGGATCTTGCCACAGATGTCCAAACCACCTCTGAAGCTGAGAGGGTGACAGTACCAGCCCAACCATCAGATGCTACCAACAATGGTTGTAAGTCCCCAGAACAAGTGGTAAGGGGAGGAAGTTAAATACTCTTTTTTTTATATATTTTATCAATATTTTCTACCTTTTTAAAATCTATAAATGGCAGACAATATTATAACAGACAATATAAGAATGGTATTTAAAGCTAATGACATACTTGAATCCAAATAGTTATTAAGCTCATTATGGACAGTATATCTTTAATCTAAAGGCCTACAATGATTTATTATATATACATTTTAAAGTAAAGTTGAATAATAATATCTTTGTGCCACTTCTAATAATAATTTAGTTTATATTAATAATAATTATATTCTAATAATAATTTAGTTTATATTAATGCTAATTTGTTATTTTAAATCCAACCAAAAGAAAAATATATTCATTATACTGTACAATAATATATAACTATTGTTGCCTTCCAGTCTACCTCTCATCATTCTAGTCCTGATAGACCAAAAGTTGATATTTCGAAGGTAAGATTGTATGCATATTATCATGTTGAGTACAACTGTAGCTTGGTAGTTGCTAGTTTTTCAATTCCGTGGGCTGGGATTTATCAATTTCAGCTTAGAAAACTGCTTTAATTCAACAAAGGTACAGTGGGCCTAAAACAAACTACTTAAGCTCATTTATCAAACCATCCTAAGCCATGTCTTGGACAATTTCAAATGTAATCATGAATAAAAGCAATTTTTTTGGTTAACCATTTTTTTTTTTACTTGCGTAAAGGAATTTACTTCTACATGAGCAAAAGCTGTCATGATTTACACACACACGCACTGAGAAACCAACATATATTTACTTTTATATACCCCATACATAGAGCCCAGGCATCTGATTGGTTAAAAAGTGGGTAATAACTTCAACCATCATGTAGGTTGAATGATAGTTCATAAATTCCCTAAGAAAAAAAATACACAGTGAATGATAGTACTTTTTTTTCCTTATCGCGAAGTAATCTTGAGGCCCCACATATAAGGTAATTTATTACATGCCAGACGGTAAAGGGGACTGCAACTTCAACTGCAAGAGATTGGCCCTTTCTCCACCTAGGCCTAGGAAGTAGGCCCAGGCCTACTTGTTTGGTAGTCTTTTCATTACTTTTTCTTAGGCCTTGTAGAATCTATGTATCGAGTAGATAAAACAAATATTCACTGCTGTAGATTTGGGAAATATATAAATTTATTTCCCCTGACATGATCTGCCAATAGTTGGCTAGTGCGATTCCATTGAGTCTGCATAGCAATGACTACCTACTCAGATTGTCACAATCGGCAGACAGCGTCGCTTTGTCAAGGGCTCTCACAGAGGATTTATGCTCATGTTCGGATAACACAGTCTGTGCCCAGCTTAGGAATACATCATCGCAGTTATATAATTATCTTACTAGCGAGAAAACATTTCTTTGATCTTTAGTGCATGAAAGAAACATTGATAAAACAATAGAAAATATATGACACTATTTGTCAAAATTTTAGTCCTAATTTTTCTCCACAATGTCTAGTGAAGGTCTATGACCAAGTTCATTTAGCTTTTCAGTGCAGAGTTTTTTGGCTTATCATGCTCGCAAGTGTCCAGACTGGAATGAGATAAATCTAATCTAACCAAAATTACAAATTTAAGCTAATTTGTTTCATTAAGCCAATTTGATAAATCTGGCCCATGGTCCTAGGTTAAAAGACCAAGAATTGAACAATAAATAAACTAATTTACTTTTTCACACATTGCTGCAAAGTTTACAGAAAATTGCAGAGTTCATTCCCTTTTCTTAGTAGGAAGTCACAGAATTGCATATCACCCAATTCAACACACAAGTTTAGAAATAACTTGTTCTAAGGTTATTTTGTTAATGCCTACATAAATCCACATTTATGAAATATATTTCCATCAGTATAATTTTTGTTTCTTTATTGACTGAACATTGCAGTAATTTTCAAATTGATTTATTATTTATGTTATGTTTTATATATTATGTTTGCCTATATTGAGAAATATAGTGAAATATAACTTATATATAACTGGATTATTTCCACATCTGCTGTCTTGTTTCATTGTTTTTACAGAGGGCACAAAGCAGAGAACTAAGTGATATTATGTCCCCGGTTCCTCAACCAATTCCTGTCGTTAAAAACTCTATAAGACTCAACCTCTCCAAATGAAAATGCTAACAAAATTCAAGTCATGTTTCTTGTAAGTAGAAACATGGAAGTGAGCTGTTTTTAATCAGTGATTAACAATTAAAGGGTTATAAATTTGTAATATTTATTGTACCAGGTGGGAGATCACTTTGGTTTTTGAGGTGGGTTGAGGGCGCACTGACATGGTAGCGCTAAAAAGGAGGTTAAATCGTCATTTAATTTAAAGAGGAACCATTAAATTGACAGATGACAAAATTATTGGTGAATATATTTTGATGTAAGCTAATACACCATGTGAAGTGCTGTCATATTTTTTAAAGACAAAGATTTTTACTTTGTAAAGCTCTGTCCAGACTATCAACTTTAATTTGACAAAAACATGTGACATGCCTAAATATGGTCATGATGACATCATATCTTGACCATATATAGTAACACCATGACTATATATAAAACATTTTTTTGTTTAAAGAAAATGTAAAAATTTGGACAGAGTTTTTCTTGGATGCGAAAGTAATTCCACATGTTATGTATCATATTAGCATAGGAGTTTTGCTATATCTAAATAAAGATACTAAATTCGTTTTGGTTCTTGCTTCATGTTGTTTATGTGTTTATGCAATTTCTTTTTGAAACTGGAAGGAAGTGAATAATAAATTCTGACGTTGTTTGTCCTAAGCAGATGCTTGATGAATTTTAAAACAAGTAAAAACATCCAGATATGTAAAATGAATAAATGATTTTAACTCAAACATGTTCTACAAACAATAACACCATGTGTTCTTCAGTCTGTGTCCAGGCAATTCTGTATCAACTCATGGAATTTTGTCTGAATTTTAAATATTTCTGAAACAAACATTGATATTAACATCATTTTCAATTCAAAAATAGAAAATTATATATGTTGGCTTTAAGTTCAATTAAAAATGATTTTTATATAATATATGTATACGATTCAACTGTACAGTTACATGGTATTAATGGGAATTTGTAAAAAAAAAAAACAAAAAAAAAACTGAAACTATAGTATGGCACTTAGTACTAGTCCATAGTTCAAACCAACAATATTAATATCAATTATTGTATATTCATCTAAAAGAAATTGCTGCGAGAAAATTTTAAGTCTAGATTTTGAATACTTTGTCTTGTTTGATTGCAATCAAAAACAAACATTTAAATATTTTAATATGTTTGCTGTACAATAAATTTAAATCTCACCTAGATGCACTTGTTCTTTGCGAGATCATAAACATTACATGTACATTTGTGGGAGCGTCTGGAGCAGTGATTGTGACTCCGACTCAAAATGTTGACATAGGGTTTTCAAACCCACGCTGTGCATTTCGCTTGTGTCCTTAGGCAAGGCACTTTATCTGCGTTTGTCTCCACCCAGGAGTATAAATGGGTACTGGCATATGCTGGGAAGGTAAACAGACTCATTTATGATGGAAGAGTGGTGAACCCCTCTGCATAGCCCGGTCTGGCATAAATGCCAAGAAGAATGAGATGGGCACTCCGACTTTTAAACTTGTAGCTCTGTTGGTAACTTTACTTTCATTTACATTTGAAAGCAGTTATTCTTCCCCATTGTAAAAAGTTACACATAAGATACTACAGTATTTGCACTTTTTCAAAAAGTAGTTCTTATTCTTGAATTTAATGACATTTCTATGAAAAAGGTATGTCATTGGAAAATCGTATGGCCTGCCAAATTCAAATGCTGTAATTTAACTGTGATGTTTGTTTATGAATATAGGTAAGTGATGCCCTTGCATTCACCACCATGTTCAAAGGATATAAGCAAACAGAAACAGTACAGTATGTCCAAAGACTGATGCTGGAACTTGCATTGTGCTTTGTAATAATAATGCAGTGGATCTTAACCATTAAAATGCTTATTCATTTACACAGCATTTTCTTAATTTAGTGATGGTGCACTCAAACATTAAGGATAGACAGGGGCGGATTTAGGGGGGGGCCGGCCCCCCCCCCTTTTGGGAGGTAAAAAAAGGAAAAAAAGAGAGAAAAAGAAAAAAATGATAGCCCAGAATGCCTCAAATGTTATGTTCGGGCGTCTAGAACACAAAAATTTCGCGGGGGCATGCCCCAGACCCCCTACGACAGTGTTGTCCACATCTAGATGTGTATAAGAGACAGTATATATATATATCAAATTCTACGTTTTAAATGTTTATTTTTATGTCCTGATTTTTATTTCTTGTGTTGTTAATTACTATGCCTAAGTTTTAAGTTTTGATTTTTTATATTTGTACACTCCAATGGGAAGCAAATTTCCAATTGTTGATGTAGATGATTGAGGAATTGAATAGGCCTACTAATTAATTGCATGATGTGTAAATGGTGATTTAAAAAGGAGGTAGAACATACAAGTAAAGGGGGATTTCAACATTCAATAAAAGAAAAAGCCATGCTCAGAGGCTACACTATAGTGTTGAGAATGTGTATGGAATTATCTTTGTCTAAATACAGTTTAATTCAGGGGTGGCACCAGCATTTCCCCGACAGGGGCCAAGGTCCCCGATAGGGGGATGCTCCCGAAGAGAACAAAGTAATAATAATAATACAGGCCTAGTAAAAATGAGTTATTTACATTTTGATGACAAATTGGCTTTCCATACAATATCGCTAAAAGTCAAGCGCAAAAGTCAAGTGGCGCAGTGCAAAACTGAAGTTGCGTGGTGCGAACTCAAATGCGTGTGTCGCACTTTAGTTTCGCACTGCGCCACTTGACTTTTGTTCTGCACTTGACTTTTGCGCTGCGCCACTTGTAATTTGTTCTTTTGGCGTTCCATATACAACCGTGTTCCGTGCACGATGTGAACGCAGCGTTCAACAAACGTAGCAACTCACGATTTTTTGTCTGGGCTCCGGACTGGATCTGGGCTTGATGTGAACGTAGCTTAAAGCAAAATTTCGCTAAAAACATTTTTTTTTATATAGAAAAGATGCATATGCATTACGGTACTTCAATTATTATAAATCATGGAAAAATATAGGCATAAATTTTAGTTGAACACGTTCTACATTTTTTTGATACAATTTGATATGTAATATGACGTCATCGTACCCATATTTGGGCACATCACATTTTTTTTTGTCACATAAAATTTTATAATGTAATGTAGACAAAGCTTTAGCCAGTCTGATCAGGTTGCAGCGATCTAGCAGGAGTGGCGCCAGCTGGAGCCGGGGGGGCCAACAGCCCCCCCCCCCCGTCGAGGAGTGCTCCCCCATCCTCCCCGTCGGGGAGAAAAAGCACAATTCGTCGGGGAGAAAAAAAATTATATGTATTTTCTACATATTAGTAGACACTAAAATCGATGAAATAAGCCTTTGAAACCCCTAAATTGTTAAAATTTTCGGGGGCTTCGCTCCCTGGACCACCTTTCGAAACCACGCCCACATTGCTTTTGTCGGAGAAATCTAACCTCTCGTCGGGGGAATCGCCCCCCCCCCAACCGTTGGGCAAATCCTGGCGCCACCCCTGCGATCTAGGCCAGATTGCCGAAACCCACATTGCCAAATCCTATATTGCCGCGTCTACTTTGCCAAAACCAGGTTTGCCAAATATAAAATTTCCAACTCCGAAAATTGTGAATGCTAGTACGAAAAACATTGATTATGTAAATGATTTGTTCACGGTAGTATTATATTGAATTTTAGAATTTAATCAGATTCCATTGAAATGCAAATACTATTAATTTCCGATTCTCGTTTGATCGCTCTAAATCCAGCGGCTAAATCTCGGGATAAGAGTACATAATTAACTAAAACTAGGCTAAACTGGAGACGCCAAACAAAGAAAATATTTACCTGTTTATTCGAATAACACCCATGGGCGTTTATTTCTGAGAAGGGTTTTTGAGGGGGCGTTTATTCAAAGGAGGCGTTTATTTATTTATTGGTGTAAAATAGATACGGGTATACTAAAATAAACCCGTTAATTTCACTGTAAATGTAGAACTAATACACATACCTTCAAAACGTCTTATTGTGTGATCATAAAGACTTACTGATCCCAACCATTAGAAAAATGTATTTCTACTGGAGAACATTTAATAGAATGTGTTGAGAATAATGCTTTCATTAGATTTGCTTACATTCAATTAGGGGGTGTTTATATGAGGAAAAAATAAACTCAGCTTAGCTCTCAGTCAGCTAATCTGGTGTTAGCCACTGTGTGTGCGCTGATGAACAGTGGAGATCTCCTAGGTCCCCGGTCCAATTCCAATTGCTGCCTCTCCTTGTGTTTCAGTTGGAGGGCTGAAATACAAGTTAAAACAGCTCACCGTCTTTTGGATTAGACGTTTAAGCCGTTGGGCCCATGTGCACGTTAAAGAACGCAGTACACTCTTCGGAAAAGAGGAGGGGATTGTCTCCAGGTGTACTGCCCAATCACCACCAGAAGTACCCCACTGGAAATAAGGGCCTTGGTGTTTACACCGGATAATCCATTAATCCAATCCAATCCAAACGCCTCGGGCCATTTCTCCAAGGAGGCGTTTATTCCAAATGAGGCCGGCTCAAGTGGGTGAGTTAATTCAGTGCGGGATGTTATTATACAGTATACCCATGGTATACCGTAAATAAATACAATACAGGCCTACCTTTGTATTGGTGGCACTCACACACTGTGGTGCGGTCTTACAGAGTACACAGAAATATGAAGGAAAATATAACAAGCAAAAGCAAGATAAAACGAATGCTGTTAACTATATAGTGCCATACGCAGCAACAGTTCATGTTAAAATCAAAATGTAATTGCAAAATTCAATGTCTAATTTATCAAAACGTATGCGTAAATTTCTCAAAATGTACATCTAGTTTCTTAAAATAAAGTTCTAATTTTTCAAAACGTAGCTCAGATTTTCCAAAATGTAGTCCTAATTTCTTTAAAATGTAATTCAAATTCAAAACGTTTCTGACTTGATCAAACGCCCTCTCCAAATTCTGTTCCAGTTTTGATTTACATTTCGCATGTCTTGTGTTGTTGTAAAATGTATTTCAAACCAGTTATGCTTGGCTGGTTTTTATTTACGTTTTGGAACAGAATTTGGAGAGGGCGTTTGATCAAGTCAGACCTACGTTTTGAATTTGAATTACATTTTAAAGAAATTAGAACTACATTTTGGAAAATTTGAACTACGTTTTGAAAAATTAGACATTCAATTTTGCAATTACATTTTGATTTTAGAATGGACTTTTGCTGCGTATGACACCCCATAGTTAACTGCTGACAACAGAAGTTAGTAAGTTATTGAAAAAAAACAGAAAAAAAATATATGTACATCCCCTCCCTAAATCTGCCATTGAGTGGAACAAACAAGAATGAGTTGAAAATTATTTATTTTATTTATTTATTTATTTAGCATCCATTCAAATACAAGACACATGATGATGGTCTGAAACCCGACTGAAAATAATAAGAGATTTTATTTTTTAGTGAAGTAGGCCATCAGTACTATAGCTGGTCATGTATTAAACACTCTCAGTTTTATTTTCTCTATTATCTTTGCTGAAAGTGTTTTGAAAATTTTATTGCTGTGGATCATTTTTCTCATGTTGCTACTCACAGCCGAGTTACAGGCGCGCAGCTCAGACGCAGTGAAACCATGCGCACTGTGCGCGCATTCACTACGCGGATTGCAACTGCTATTCAATTCTGTAATCTTTAAACTTTCGGGAGCACTTGACATGATCGAACCAAATGCAGTAAAAATGTCTAAACATAAGCCTGTCGACATTAATTACTGTACGACAAGAGGTTTTTGCAAAATTCCTGGAGTGGATTCGGCATTGGCGAAAGAAATCGTAAAGTATCGACACAAAATCGGCTGTTTTGACATCGTCGAACAACTCCTACTCGTAAATGGCCTGACACCCAAAACGTACAAGAATATGATGCGGCACGTGTATGTAGGGCCAAAACTAAATTCATCTAGGCCTACAACCAGATCCACGCATAGCTCAAGCCCTAAACACTACAAACAAAATTTGAAGAAAAAGAGCTGGGCAGTAGAAAGAAAATCATTTGGTAAGGCTAGTTCAAAACCCAGCAGTAAACCCAGATGCTTAAGCGAAACGTCCAGTAGGCCTAGGCCTTCTAGAATGACAACGAGAAGTAGTACAATATCTAGGCTTAGGCCTAGACCTAAGATAGTTAGGCCTAAACATGTGCCAAAGTCAAAAACGAAGAAGACGCCTTATGCATCCATACACCTATCGCCAGACAATCTTTCCGAATTAGGATTAAAAACAAAGCTAGTTATGGATGATAAGATATTGCACTCTCGAACAATGAATGCAAAACAAGACACCTTAAAAAATGTTAAGAAAAATAGGAAAATGATAAATAAACGGCCTACAAGGAATAATACAATTGGAAGTATGAAAGAAACGAAAGGTGGATTTTATCAAAACAATTCATTGCGATCCCGATATAAAGGAGTCTCAGAAACAAAGAAACAATCCATTAAAGCTCCAGCAAAACGTAATAAAAGGATCAACGAAACGTTAAAGACGCCTGTCATGAATTTTTATATATCACCAGGGCAGCAGTCACCTTACTACACTCCATCAACCCTGCCATTAGAATATGGAAACGACACAACTGGCTTCAAGCAAGCGGTTAAAGAAAATATAAACTCTGGCATAAAAAGACAAGGAGACCAGGTTACATCCCAGCTACCTTCAACATTCTTATCGGGTGTAACATCAGGAGACCCTGATGTTGCACAGACCATGTCTAATACAACACCTAGGTCAACCCAGACACCAATGCCACGTCCTAATAGCAACCTGCATGACACAGTAAGTTCAGATGGTGAATGGTCTTTATTCATGACACCTTTAATTTCCTCAACACCTAAACGTTCACGAGGAATGCGCAAAGGACCAAATTTTTGCATAGCAGATGATAACAGTTATCCAATAGCAAATACATCTAAGAATTTATCGCGTCATCATGATGGGATTATAATGGATAATGAGCATCAAGGAAATGCTCACAGAATCTACAAGAAAAACCGATATGCCATCAAGCAGTGGTTGAGAGGTATAGCACCGTATGTTTTCAGTGACAATGATGAATTACCAGGGAAAACAAATTGTAAATCGGTCAGAGTTGAAAACAAAAGTGAAAAGTTTGATGATGTTGCGGCACGAAATGCATTCCTGAGTACATCATGCCCATGCTCACAGAGAATCCGAAGAAAAAGAAACATTAAAGCAAAGAAGCGAATCAAAGAAAGACGAAGGAGTGAAGAAGATAGGAAAGATCATTATACCACATGGCGTTGCACTTTGATGTGATTAGCCTTACTCATAACGAAATGCATGCACAATAAATTTTATTAACGTAATTCATAATAAATTTTAATTCAATAAAGTCATTGTCTAGTTGCAATTACATTTTTGTCAAGAAACGGACACACCACAACACCCTGTCTTAATTACTTTATTGTGTAGAATTATATCACAGTCAGACTTAGGATATTCTAGTTATAAAATCTAACTGTTATGGGCATATTTGACTAGCCTTTTATAGTACAGTTTGCCCTCCAATTCGAGACCACTTGGGACCTGAAAATTTGGGGTGATCTCGGGTTCTGTCTCAAATTAGAATATTACAAGTAGCTTTGCGTTAAAAGATTGAATATTGTAATTTGGTTCTTGGGTCTTGAATTGGAGGGTGCACTCAATCAAAATCTTTATTCACGAAATATATGATATACAACGTAAAAGCTCGTTCACCAATGGTGTTCTTCCACGAGTCTTTGATGAAATAAAAGAAATATATATATCAATACAAAATATAAATCTAAATATCATATACAAAAGGTTCATCATACACCTTATAGAATTTCTAAATAAAAACAATTATAAAAAATACATCACTTAGGGTACCTGTTTAAAATGTTTTTAATTTCTTTTTTTAATACATTGAGAGATAGTGGCAGCTCATTAAAATCAATATTGTACTTATTGCTGTACGCTGAAGAATATTGTACTTATTGCTACACCGAAGAAGCGTACATATGCTTTTCGTCGTATGCATCCATTATTGACAATTCGGAAAAAAAATATAGCTCACAGAAACTAAAAGCAATAGGCCTACCTAGGGCGTGGTATGAAGCATAGAAATCGGCTATGATGAAATCAACCCAGCCAGCAGAATAATAAATATAAAACAAAAAATTTTAAAAAAATTGAATAAAAATAAATAATATAAAATATAAAAAAAATTAAAATGATGATGATAAAAACAACAACCACAACAACAACAACAAAAGTTAAAGAAAGTCTATATGGTAGGCCTAGGCATACATCAAATTATATATCGCACTATAAAACCAATTTACACTTTGTAGTGCATCTTTTTACTCGGCGTGTCCCAAGATAGGCTTCATATAATGCGAGCAGTTCTGTTTTGTACAGTTTGTATTTTTTTTATAGAAAGCTCGAGCCACAATTACCCCAGAATACACTACAAACAGTTAAATGAGGAATAATAATAGCATTTCCCATATTTCTTAATACATTATTTTGGAAGATGTACAGTATCTACATCTTACAAGCATACTTAAACCTTTGAGAGCCTTATCACGTGTATATTCAATATGGTATTTCCAGCTTAATGCTTCATCAAGTTTTACACCCAGACGTTTGCTGAGCATACTTTAGGAAGTTGAACATTATTTATGTTGACTGAACATTCTCTGTTTTAAATTTTTGGAAGTTTTTAACTTGATCCTATCAACATGAATTCTGATTTTGGGATTTTAAGACTTAGTTTATTATTTTTCAGTCAATCATCAATGTAAGTTATGGTTTATATTTATACGTAGACTACACCCTTTGCTTAACAATGAGCTCAGAGCTTCAAAAGAGCTTTCTTTGTTTTTGTAGGTATCTTTGATCATTAGAGTAAGAATGCTTTGATCTTTTGTTTAAATCACTGCTATGTCTGTCTTAATGTTTTGATTGGTTAAACACTTTTGGTACTAGTGCATATAAGCTTGCTAATATGGATAATTTTTTCATTCCTGATGATGACATAATTAATGTCGAAATATTGAATCCCAAAACGATGGCGTGTACTTCAATACTTGGAGTATGTATTATACTTTCTTAAGTTATGGTTTATTGTTTGAAACTTTCATTCTCATTTTCGGATGCATCGTCGCATACATACTAAGTTTACATTTTCTAACAACGTGTGGCATATATATAGTACATATAGTCTCAATTTAATTAGATCTGATGGTTTACCGTATCAAATGTTTTTTTTTTAAATCAAGCATACACAGACCGCCATCCTGCCCTCATCGATATAATTATACTGATTACAGTATATCAGTACCGTTGGCAAGTGCTGTGGGTGTGGAGTACGATGGGCGAAAACCTGATTGATTTTCATAATTTTCATATTATTAAGTTAACATTTAAGTGCATACAATTGATCAAATACAGTACGTTCTATTATTTTTGAAATTATAGGTAAAGATTTGTCTACACTGTCAAATTTCATCAAAAAAGCGTCACATAAAATGTGATGGAAAATGTTCAACTTCTTTTTATACAATTTGATAGTATGTGATATGACGTCATCGTACCTATATATGGGCACATCACAATTTTTTGTCACATGAAATTTATTAGTATAGAAAAACTTAATATAGAAATAGGACGATAGTTACTTTGGTTCGAATTATCACCATAAAACAGCATGTGTGAACGAATGAATTATAATTGCGTACCGGTAATGATTGGAGCAAGTCGTGTGAAAACAATTTTGAAAATGTATGGGAGTAAATTGTCAACACCAGTTGCTTTATTTGTTCTGAGATTACTCAGATATTTAAAGACAAATTCACATGACACAAGTTCAAAATTAAATACTTCTTCTGTAAGGGGTTTTCTTTTATTAATCAATGATACTTTTGGGCTTATCTTTACCGGCTGCAATTTTGGGACCAATATTTAAACATAACTAAATCTGATCTTTAAAAAAAAACTCATTTTTTGTTTAATGGTTTATATTATGATCAAGTGGATGGGGTATCAATGGGGTCCCCTCTAGCCCCAGTGCTTGCAAACCTATTCATGGGGCACCATGAAAAGATCTGGCTTGATCAATATCATGGACTTAATGTGCTATTCTATCAACGGTACGTTGACGATATTTTTTGCCTATTTAATTCAGAAACTGAGGCTAATTCATTTTTTAAATATTTAAACTCGCGTCATAACAACATAGAATTCACTTTGGAAACTGAAGTGGAAAACAAACTTCCCTTCCTTGATGTTCTAGTTTCAAAATCTAATAACGGATCCACCCAAACCAATGTATATCGAAAAAACACTTTCACAGGATTACTCACAAATTTTTTTTTTTTTTTTTTTTTGCTCTTTTCCATACAAAATTTCATTGATTCGTACTTTAGTTGACAGAACTTAGGGCCTATAAGATCAACAATAATTGGCTAGGTTTTCATAGTGACCTGAAGGCTTTAATTGTTATCCTTAGAAAAAATATGTTTCCAATGCATTTAATTGACAAAATTATATCTAGATATCTTGTTTTTATTCACTCCAATAACAAAGAAACGAACGAAAAATCGAATATCCGTTATTTTAAGTTGCCTTACACTGGTCAATTTTCTAAAGTTATTTTACATAAGATAAATGCTTTAACGAAACAGTTTTGTAATGATTTAAATATCAAATTAGTTTTTTCTTCATTTAAAATTAGAAATATGTTTTCTGTGAAAGATCCTGTCCCTAGTGGTCTACGTTCTAACGTTGTATATAAATTCACGTGCGCAGGCTGTAATGCCTGTTATAGGCGAAAATGGCCGACACAACGCGCGTTAACGAACACATGACCATGAAAGCGGGTTTGAATATGAACTAAAATATAACCCTTCTATTAACACTCACACTAACAAGAAGAAAAGAAAAAAGAACGTTATTTGGTTTAATCCACCCTACAGTAGTAATGTAAAAACTAGAATTGGCCACGTATTCCTTAGAATTATAGATGATTGTTTTCCACAAAATCATGTATTAAGAAAGATTTTTAATAGGAACACATGTCAGATGTGTATAAGAGACAGATATAGGATCTATAATCTCTGCCCATAATAAAACCATACTAAAAAATGACAAGGCAGAAGACAACTGCAAGCTATGCAATTGCCGAAACCATAATGAATGCCCACTATCTGGGAAATGTCTAAGTAGCAGCGTAGTTTACCAAGCTACAATTAGTAGGGACGACAATAATGAAGTTGAAACATACATTGGTCTTACGGAAAATACATTTAAAAGTAGATACAACGGGCATACATGCTCATTCCGTAATGATAAATACAAGAATAACACTACACTCAGCCAATATGTTTGGAAGCTTAAAGAAGATAACATAGAGTACAAAATTAAATGGCGTATATTATCTAAATGTAAATCATATTCTAACTCTACCAAACGATGCAACCTTTGTATACAAGAGAAGTATTTCATTATATGCCAACCCGAAATTTGTACTCTAAATCAAAGGAACGAATTATTCAGTTCATGTAGACATAGACGCAAGTTCTTGTTAAGATATAATACTTAATCCTGTAGGCTTTCTTTTATCCATCTAAACAATAGAGACTTAATCACTTGGTA
>NW_022727533.1:33776-36927 GCF_011630105.1 Anneissia japonica
AATTGTTCTTGATTGGACGAAGATATTTTTAAATTGTAATATGCAATATGCATAATACATTTGGTGTGATAATTTTATCTGCATAATATATTTGTAATGAAATATCAGCTTCCCTACATCCAATTTAATAGCATTTTAATTTTCTTTCATTTTGTTGCATTCTGATAGACCAAGACAATTGTTAAATATCCTTGTATAGACCATAGAGAAAATAATTCTTCTATGAATAGACTAGCTAACCAATTGCACACACGTGGCCCTACGCTTAAAATAATACTCTTGATTAATACGATTGTGGTAATGACGAGAAGGTAAGTTAGTGGTTAGTGCATCACTATTCTATGACAGTATGCTGATTGCAATGGTCGAACATTGGCTAAAACGAGACAAATAGGAGAAAGGAGCTGTCAGTCTACAGTCGCGTACATCATACGCTCTTCTGGAAGACCAAATCGAGACTTCAATGGGTTTATTGAGATTGATCGACAACGTAGTTCCCTATTTGATAAACAACCAATTTGCAACTATGGAAAGATAAAATAGTAAATAAAACACCTTAAATGATACAGAACACAAAACCAGACTCCAGGAAAAATAGTGAAAGACCTGATGGAAGACCAACCAAAATATGAAGAAAAAAAAGAGAATATTTACAGTATATTTAAAATGAATTGCAACTAGTTAATATCCACATTTTGAAGTTTAACCCTGTTTATTTATTGATCATATCTTACTTTTATTTGACAAAAACATCTGACATGCCTAAATAGAGTCATGGTTACATCACATTATTCATGACCTTATATAGGCACATCATGACTATATATGGACAAACAACAGTTTTTTGTCAAACCAAATTTTATAATCTGGATAGTGCATTCATAACGAATCCGAATTTTCGGATTCGAAAGACAACCGAAGCGATCAGAAAATTGATATAGTGTGCGTTCAACAACGTTTCGGAAACGCGGTCCGAATTTCGGTTCGGATCCGATGTGAATACAGCTTTAATCATACCGTATCTGTTTAAACTGGAATCTTACGTCCATATTTTAATATCAGTTTCTTGATCTCTTCCTTAATTAGCCATTTAAGAATATTGGCTTGAAGGTGATCGCCACATCCCACATCCCACATCTTCATTGGTTAAATAATGTAATAACAGTCGTGGCGCTGAGGTGCGACTGTTTCGCCTGTCAGAGAGCCACTGTTCTTTGGAGATACGGCACTTCTTCGCGTTCAGTGGCAAATACACGACAGGCCTCTGTGGCTTGCATATTCTCTTGGGGCCCTATCTTGTGGTGGGGAAAATGCAAAGCGCATAGCAGCCTATCAGTGGCGTATCTAGGAGTCTTGAAATGGGGAGTTGGGGGAGCGAGGTCACATGGGGGGGGCTCGATGATTATGTGAGGTAATAAGGTAATATTACGTGATTTTCAACTATACATCAGTGAAATTTGGGGGTAGGGGTGTGGGACTGGGGCGCGAGTATTTTTGGAGGAGCACCCCCAGATACGCCACTGCAGCTTATAAGTCGCACAATTCGTCGGAGATAAACAAAAATATTTTGTAATTTGTAAAGAATAAAACTTTCATTCCCTAATTTGCCGCAGCTTCCTTGGGCTTCATCCCCTGAACCCCTCTGTAGGATTCTGGGCGGACCCTGTCCTCTCGCCCGGCTTACATATGTTTCAATATAGAATATTTAACTATACTTTATAAGCGTATTACAAATCCAAATTTGACCCTAACCTTTGACACTGTAGGGTCATTTTAACCTTTTTATGTGCATTTAAATTATTATTTATAATAAATATGTTATTTACATGTAAAAATTTATAGTAAACACTTGCATTTTTTCTGAAAATATCCTGCTTAGTTTCCCAAATAAGAGCTTCACCTTTGACCTAATGTTACAGAGAGGTCATTTAGCAAATCAATGTGTGATTTTGATTCCTAGTGGTCATGTGGATGATAATCGTTACAGGCAAAAGAAAATATTTCAGCAATAAAACAAACTTTTGCACTTTGTATGACTGGTCTTGCTCACCGTGTTTACCTTTTAAGAATCTTCAGGCACGAACGAAATAACGACTAAAATCGATGCTTACGTGGGAAATGACTAGGCACATCACGTGTCTATTCATAATGAAAATGCTTTCAAAAAATCCAGCCAAGCACACTAATTGTAATCTAATCTAATGGTATTTCTGAAAGAATGAGATGAATTTCATTGGCGTTCCTATAGCTTGTGTGTTTCGATGCTAGCAGTGCTACCTGAGGTTATTCCGATTCTGTTCGATACCGTAATTATAATTGTTTGTATTGTATATATTTAACCAGCATTATCATTATCGATTTATATTAATTTACTCCGTTTTATAACAATTTGTTTAATAGGCCTATAGTCTCCCGCGTTGTCTGTTTGCAGTGTTCAAATCAATGTTCCTAATGGATCGAAGACTCATTAAAAGCATTCGTCTTATAAACGCGATACTGTATATACAGTACCGTAAAAGCTCTATCGTCATAGGTCAACACTGCTGATGCGATGCGCTCTTCACACATTCTCTTCACGGTCTCAAGCTCAACCGCGCATTTATAGATAAATATAGAGTAAAAGCAAGCATCGTCACTATTTACTTAGCTATGGTCATATGCTCGTATTCCGCAGTAAGAGGTAGGCCTTTTAATTTCTGTTGTGGTGTTTATTCGTTGCTTGATGTTTGCGATCAATTGACGGTCAAAATGACGAGAGACGTTGCTTGTTAGAGAACGGTTATGCACAAAGTTAGCGTAAGTCAATCTCATATTATGTAGGCGCGACTCTTTTATATTGAGATAATAGGACACACGCAAGATATATAGGCCTATATATATATACCGTAGTCTCTTATACACATCTAGATGTGTATAAGAGACAGCAATTCGTCGGGGAGAAAAAAAATGTGTATTTTCTTCATATTAGTAGACTTTAAAGTTGATTAAATAAGCCTTTGAAACCCCTAAATTTTCAAAATGTTCGGGGCTTCTCCCCTTGGAGCACTTTCGAAGCATTTAATCGAAGCTCGACCACGCCCACTTTGCTTTTGTCGGGGAAATCTGACCCTTCGTCGTGGGTGTTGGACCCCCCCCCCCCCCTCCGGCAAAC
>NW_022727533.1:36978-43925 GCF_011630105.1 Anneissia japonica
TATGCCTATATATATGCCTATATATATTGTTTTGCCATCAGCGATTCTCTGAAAACAGCTGAAGTTTCGATGGTTATTGATTTTCTTTCTACATCGGTATTATAATCAAGACATTAAGTGCTTTCCTCAGGAAAATTTCTAATCATCTATATTCACGCGACTACAGGCGTCGTAATGGATAACGTAGTGTCGCGAACATTATGCTAAATATTCGCCGTTATGACTAATCACAATGTCGATGCTGTACTTAACATAATGGACGAAGAAAAATCAGATTATGCATTGATCGTGTAGATCAGATAATATATCGGTAAAGAATGAAATTTAGGCCTATATTCTAATTTTCCTTCATGTACTGATTTGGTCCTGACTGGATTGATTCCATTGGTGGCGCCAGGATTTGCCCGACTGGGGGTGGGGGACCGAGGTCCCCGACGGGGACGAATTGTGCTTTTTCTTCCCGACGGGGGCCCTGCCCCCCCCCCGCTGGCGCCACCCCTGATTGATTCTAGGCATTCAGGAAATACTATTATGATGTACATTATTCAACTACTACGTCAATTCATTCACAATAATTCATCATAGGCCGACTGTTAAATTAATATAAAGTAAAAGTTCATTTATTGTCTGAAAATATCTGGTGACCTGATGTTCATTATTATTGCACATATTTCTTGATGCAGAATTTTTTAACCGGGGTTGACGCGTCGAGGACCTAAAATCCAAAGGGGTGGAACGTCTAGTCAATAGAGGAAGGTTTTGGTATGTTTCCATATTTATTGAGGGGTCCATTGGGCATGCCCCTAGAAGTTTCGTAGTTCTAGCCATTTTATTCGCTTACCTAAAATGTATCTCACTTGGTTAGTTAGTTTTGGGTGTGTGGTGGCGAGCTCTCCTCTGCCACCTCCCCGGTCCGATCCACCATGAATCAAATAACATTTACCGTCAATGTAGTTAAAAACGAAGGAATCGTTTAATTGGGAAATTATTGAATTGTCAATGATGACTACGGTACTCGATACACTTAAGCCTAGAGGTTAATTAATTTTATAAAATTGAAATTGATTGGACATCATAACAATAAAGAGTAGGCCTAATAATCGTATGTTTGTACATGGTGATTCAATTTCGTAACTCAATAATGAATAATGAATTGTATATTCATTCAAGTTCGTCGGGGAGCGGGAATAATATTTCGATTGTCCTATAAATTATGTATACGTCTACATGCAATTTCTAATGTAGTGTCAATATAGAGATAATTTTCGAGCACTTGGACATAATGAGACATCACTATGCCTACCTTCGATCCTCAAAAATAGCTGAATGCCTATTTATGAAGTAATCCGTCTGCAATGACTGTTACAAATAGATTACCGTAATTACACTTTTGTGAATTTGCTGAGGTATTCAAAATAAAGAGAGGTTTCGCATAATAGACCTAAATTTTTTCGTTGAAGACCTACCGGTATGCTAGATACCATTACCATTTGTATGTTATTCACCAAGTCTCTATGCTTCAAGTTTCACAGTGCTACACAGCAAATCTGAAATTTATATACAATATAGCATAACAATAAGTACCGGTAACTAATCAGCATTCGGTATTTGAGTATTTTATTAATTCTTCGAGTTTTCTTCTCTTACATCTAAATTCATTCATTGCATAATTCTGTTTGTTTTGCAGGTATTATTTTTGATGAAATACGCACCAATTTAGGGGACATAAATATATTTATTTAAACACAAATAGACCTATATATAATATATATTAGGCCTATATAATGCAGCATAGAACTGTCAACATTTTACTATACATTTTAACGCATACTATGACCTTGTTTATTTTTTGGATTTAATTTCTGTAAAAATTACAAAAAAAAAAAAAAAAATGATCCTTCATAATGATCAAATGAATCTAAACGTTGAATTCTCAAAATATCTACCGGTATTTCCGGAGTTATTGTCTGTTTGATTTAATACCCAAATGGCCGGTTCAATTATTTCTCGATATGCAGTTGCTTAATAGCATACAATATTTTACTTCATAGAACGGCCAGCATAAATAATCAGATGGAATGAGATGTCGGATTAAGAACTGCGTTTTATTTCACATCAACTGACCGTAAAGCCTACGCATCGCTGTCATCTCAAACGTGACTCGTGCTGCAGGTGTAATTACAATGATGGCGAAGACACAGCTAGAGGGTTGGAAACAGTTAGTTTGTAAGCTGCAATCGGGATTTTAGGCATGTTATAGTACTATGAACTGAATTCTGATAGAGATGTGTTTATCAGCTATTTTAGGCATCTTTGCTTTCTTGCATTTAACTCTGGGCCTGTTGAGTTTTACCGTTGGATGCATTTCTTCCAGTCAAGCCATTGTATGGCTGGCGCATACTGTGTCACCGATCTGGAGTGGGGTTTGTGTAAGTATTTTTACGCATACAAATTCATTTTGCTAATATGTGACAATGATTTGTAACGGCTTCATAGTTAAACAGATTGAAATAACGTCAGATACACTCTATTACACAATATGTACAGCTGGAAATATATAACAGCATATAATATAAATCAAGATAGCCGTTAACACTGTTAAATTATAAATAATTTAGCGCTTTGTAACCGAAAGGAATTAAGCGCTATATAGAAGTACCAAGTAACAGTAACATGTAAATAAATCATCAAAGAAAGGTAAATACATTGTTCAATTAAAGGACATGATAATACATCGGGTAGCATAGCTCTTAACAAATGTTGTCCCATATAAAATTAAATAAATAAATGAATAGATAAATGAATAAATGGATGAATGGATGAATGAATGAATGAATGAATATAAAAATAAATAAATATAAATTAATTAATTAATTAATTAATTATTGTATAAGTAATTGTATAATAAATATCTCTGACGTTATTCGAACCTGCTAGATCTCGCTGTCAAGGCAAGCGTCATAACCACTAGTCCACAGAGGCTTTAAATTACGTCAGATACACTGAATTACACAGTAGGTACGGTTGGAAACCATTAATAGCATATAATATAAATCAGGATAATCGTTAAATTATAAATCATCAAAGGAAGGTAAATACAGTGTTCGATTAAAGGACATGAGAATACATCGTGTAGCATAGCTGTCAACGAATGTTGTCCCATAAATAAATAAAAATGTGTAATAAAATTTCTCTGACTTGATTCGATATATATATATACCATATATATATATATATGTTTGTATGTATATATATATATATATATGAATATATATATATATATATATATATATATATGTCTATATAGGCCTATATACATAGGCCTATATATAATAATAATAATAACAATAATAATAATAATAATAATAATAATGATAGTAATAATAATCACAATAATAATAATAAATGTGTTCACAAGTTCTTTTCCACGTGCTGTGTTGTTATGTTTAGCCTAATTGTAATATAGCCAAAAAGGTTTTGTGTTGCTAAAGCTTTACCGACCCAAAATTTTGATAATCTAATTGTTGATTTTTTCAAAAGTATACCTATATTGTATTTAAAGGAGCTCGAAATCAATGCATTAGTATTTAAAAAGCAAAACACTTGCAACCTTAACGGTGTATTTTAGCCTGTCGTTATATTTTACCAATCAAAATAAATTGGGTGAGTAATGGATGGTAATAAAATGAGCCCAGTATACGTAAGCTGTGTTAAATTGTTTTCCTTAATTTATTTCAGTTTATAGTTTGTGGTGTCCTCGGGTTTGTTAGTGTTCGGAAACAGACACCATACACAGTAAGTATTACTTTGTTAAAATGACCGAATGAAAGCATTGAAAGAATTAATGAATAAACGAACAAATGGGCGAATAAACGAATAGGATTTTTGGTTAATTATAGGATATCGAGGTATTAACTATAAAGCTCTTTCCAGACTATAAATTTTGTTTGACAAAAAACTGTTCCCATAGCCCAGGTGCTTAATTAATTTATTTGAAGAGCCAAATTATTTTTTCAAGATTTGATATCACTGGCCAAATAAAATCTCCGTGTTTTAAGTGACTTGCTATAATTTATGGACCTAAGGTCAAATTCTGATATGCTGTGGCCGAAGCCCCTGTTGGCAGCACAGACGTTTGAACTTCAGTTTTGTGGCAATTTCAAATTCTATTAGATTTGTTATTGCTACCGCACAATAGGACAAAACATTCATTACAATATTTGCACCATAAGATTGATGAAATATTTTGCTAAACGAAGAATTAATACGCTTTATTATTCACTATTTCTTGCTTATTGATCTTTTATTTCTTGCTTGTGCAAAATCATCGAAAAAAATTTAAAAAATAAATTTTAAAAATTGGTGGCGCCATTTTGTCCAATGGCAGGGGAGGAGCGATGTCTCAGAACATATGAAGTGGGTTTTGGGGGCTAAGCTTCCGGCTTCTAACAATCTTGAATTGAATTTTGAGTGCTTAAGGCCCGTAATCGATCTTACAGCCTCATATTCTATAAAAAGCTACATATGATTTTCCCCTAACTGTTGAGTTCTTCTTTGAGAAAGCTCTATTTGACGGGAATCTGCATCCGCAACTGGCACCATCACTTAAATTCAATTCTTGCAAAATTAGAGTTTGTTGGGAACTGATGGTTTTAAGTACTTAACATGTTTAGTGGTATAGTGCCGCAGGCAAAGCAGTCCTTGAATAGTTGCATAGACCTAATAATAAGCAGGCTTATACAGATTTGATATTTTTTTTTAAATAAAGCATATTTTCATATGCCAAAATATTTTGCAGGGTCACTGATGTTTAATGTTGTCGGTGACAGGTAATAAAACATGCCATGTCTTCCTTTCTACGTAGTGCAAGTATAACTGTGTGCGAAGTATCGTTTCCTGAATTGTTTTTCCCCTACTGAGTAAAACTAGATTTTTTTTTTTTATTATTATATTGACCTTGATTCTTACGCCTAACCAAATATTGTTACCTGCTCGGACGTCCATACAACAACAACTCCGTAGTAATAGTAATCCTGTAGAATTGTTTTCAAACCAAACAATGTTACAGGCATAATCGTGGCAAAAAACAGTAATATTTTGTTAACAGTCATACCATGGTCATAAAAAATAACTTAATAACTTAATAGTTTGGAAGATAATCGGTGTTTTCTGTGTAATTTCAATCATCCTATATCCACCAAATATCAGGGCTTTAAAGCCTAAAAACTATTAAGAATCAGAGATATATAGGCCTTAGTCATGGTGTGCCTATATTATATGGCCATGATGTGATGTTATCGTCACCAAATTTAGGCATGTCACATGTTTTTGTCAAATAATATTTGATAATCTGGACAGGGGCTTTAGAATATCCAAACCATGCTGCAATATCGTTTGCAAAGTTGGTTACTGGAGCGGTTGGCGCGAATGTAGGTAAGAATGGACCCGGAAAAATGGCCCAGGAAAAAATGGCCCCAGAAAAAATGGCAACGGTAAAAATGGCCCCAATAAAAAAATTCAGTAATAGAAATGATTTTATTTTAAATCTTCAAATACTGTAATAAGCAAGAATTGAATCAATAACAAATACAGTTACACAACAGATGCAGATAATGTACTGAGAGATTATCAGAAAACAACGCCATTGAACATTTTTTGATAGTTGAAATAAGTTTCAAAAACGTTATTCCACTAACAAAGTAGAGGAATGACATAATGTACATACAGTACTTCAACTACCAAAATATGCAACTCATAGATAACCAGAAAATTAACTTTTGCTAAGTACCAAATGAAATAACTTTACATGTTATAAACAGTGCAAATAAACAGTAGTTAAAGCATGTGGATCAATAGTGTGTTTGAATCACAAGTTCATGTATGGGAAAAGGGAGGCTTACTTTACTTCAACAAATGTTCTGCTTAGAGTTACTTCAAAGAAGTATTTGTTAATCAAATATTGTTTTTAAAGTAAACTGAATAATTAGGAATACATTTATTTAAGCAACATATTTAATTGCATACTTGGTTTCTACTCCCCGCCAAGTAAATTTAAGTGCCTAAAACTATACTAAATAATGTACACTGAGATACTATATTATATACATAGTTATGTAAATATGGCAATTATGCTAAGAATTAAAATTGCGTGTAATTGTGAGGGTAAAGTAATTATGGTAGGATCAAATGGTATTGCTAAATCCCAAAAACATCCTAAAACAACAAAACAATTCAATTGTGATTGACTCACTTGGTATATCAATAAGAAAATTAAATATTTATAAAAACCTATTTTTTGGTTAAAATGTTGATTTTTTTGTGAAAAAAATACTTGCAAATACACCACTATCCTCCAAAGACACTGCGAACCCCATCCAAACCCTTTAATTACGATTGTAGAACTCTGTTTTTATTTAAAAAAAAAAAAATAAAAAAAAAATAAAAAAAAATTTGATGTTCATATAAACTCATTGTTTGTGGGGTTTACCAATACCCAGATTGAATTTCTTGAAAATTGTGATTCCGCTTCCTTTAAATTGGCCACAAATAAATTATTTTAGTATAATAAATGCATGATTTATGTTGATTTATTGATTACGTTGTTGATATTTTTTAACATTTAAATGGAAAACAATAAAAAGTGTTATTCATTGCCTTTTTTATCTTTGAATATTTTATCATTGAATAAATGTAATTTCTTCAAAAAGTAAAATGTAAATAGCGATTTATTTGATGTTAGATTCCTTTTAAAAACTAAATTATTTCAGTTTAAAAAAATGCATATAATGATTTTTTTTAAATCAGTTTTAATACAGAATTTTATTATTGGGGCCATATTTACCTAACTGTTATTTGGGGCCCATTTTAACGGGGCCACTTTTTCCGAGGCCATTTTTTCCTGGGCCATTTTTTTGGGGCCATTCTTACCGTACACCGTTGGTGCAATG
>NW_022727533.1:43978-46478 GCF_011630105.1 Anneissia japonica
TTGCCAGCAAACACCCCTTAGCCAAAAAACGAACCCCCATTTCCCAAATAATGCCATTTATTACAAAATAGAATTTTTTTTGCACTGTTTATTTGTTACGATCGATAAAGTCTGATCGTAGAAATAAAAAAAAAGCTGCAGCCAGCTGAATGACGTAACCACCAAGACTTCATAATGAATATTAATGAGGGGTTTGTTGCCTAGGTTATTTGACCAATAGCGTGCTCCAGAAATTTATTTTATTATTAGCATAATGATTATAGGCCTATGTCTATTTTTTTCTCAATATTTCTCATTTAAACAAGATACAGCTTACATTGTTTATTTTCGCTGTGCAAGTATTTTTACATAAACTGGTTCTGTAACTTGTAAATATAACATTTTTCCTTGCACTAATTGTATATATTTTCACTGGAACTTTATTTTGGTAAAAAGTAAAATGTAGGGCTGTCAGTTTCTATTGCTTCTTCATTTCTGCAATAAATAAGATATTTATTTGCAATATTTCTCTTTTAATCAAAGACCTTTACATTAGTTAATTTTACATACCTCCATATTTTAATATTTAATGTTATTTAGCAATCTCATAAGGCGCAAGTCTGTGTTTAGTACAGTCACCTAGTAGGTATAATTGTATCCAATATTTTAGAGATAACATTTCATAGTAGCATTAAAGTGTTTTTAACATTGGTTTCTAACAAAAAAAAGTTTGTTTTACAACAAACATTTACGTTCTATCCTGTATTGGAAAGAAGTAGTCTTCTGTTTTATTTTTTTAAAATTGTGTAAGAAGTATTTAAATATACATGAACATACACATAAATGACATGTACATGCTTTTAAAATGGTATAAATGCTCTGGCTTCGGGAGCTTCGCCCCTTAACCCCACCGGGCCCTTTGGCGTGCCCCTGGACCCCACGTCCAGAACCCGCCCCCCTCCCTTGAAGTATCCTGGCTACTGGTCAAAGAGCAATGGGTACCAGTAGGATGTTGTAACATTGAGTGTATTAGTCTGTGCCTACAAAGTTACAGCTTACTTCGTGTTGGTTTGTCGATATAGATTCAATGAGAGGTAATAACAAATTCGTCAGCTCCTTGTATCTCTTGTCCTGTATGTGTCTTTCTATAATGTTACTTACAAAACATTTTATAATTTTCTTTTCCTATTACTGCTTTCCATTAGTTGGTATTCTTTTAACCTGTTAATAAGTTTATGTGTTCAAGGTACTTCAGACCCGTAAATTCTTCAGATCGGCTGGAGAGGTGGACATGTATTTTATGATTACAGTATCAAATGTTTGTGTTCTCAGGTTCTGTGTTTCACGGCGTTCTCTGTAGTAAGTATTATCATCGGCATTATAAACATTCAACTGCTAAGACTTGGACTTGTTGATCATACAACAGACGGAGAGACATTTATGAAGAAAGATAAGGATATACTTGTAGTGATCGCACTGATTACCGCATGTACCGAGTGTGGAATCAGCCTAATCTCCGCTTTTGTCAGCTGTGGAATCGCAAGGCACATAAAAAAACAGACACTTGGCAAGAATGAACACATTCTATCAAATGAAGAGAGAATCGCTGAACGACAAGAACAAATTCGAAAGGTAATCAAGAAAGCCCTTCCACTCATTAAATACAGTTCTTTTTACGTCACTTCCAGTGAAACCTCAACACCTGTAAATACCTGTAATGAAGATGGTTATATTTACATTACAAGTATTTAATTTTTTTTTCTATTAAGAAATAATTGCAATAATTAATTGCCTGAGAAACCGATCATAAAATGCCATGTATAGAGAGGAGTAAATATGTGATGTGTGATTCAACGTAGAGTATTTTTACTGTAGGCTTACTAGGAGAGAAATGGAGATGTATATTTTTTATATTCCTAATGGCACTTAGTAAAAACGAACCTTATTTTACACAAATCAAAAATATTATTGAGGTGGTGATAATATTCAGAACGATAAACTTATAATTAAGAAATGATAATTACATAATTATAATTATAGTTAAATATTATGAGACATGATATTATCGTCATCATTTATTAGTATTACTTGGTGATATGCTAATATAGCCATTTGATGACACAAGTAGTGATTAGGATTATGGTGAAGTTAGTATTTTTAGAAATCATGATATTGTTGATGACAATGAAAGTGATGATAAAAATAAAGATGTGGATGATGGTGGGAATGAAGATGATGATGATTGCGATGATAATAATAGCGCAGATCCTATATATCATCCTTAGTTCTTTTCTTTTACATAATTTTGTTTTTTTAGTATAGGCCCTATTTGCATAAGGGTTAGTTTTTAGGCTTACATAAAGGTACAATTATTACCGAGGTTTGTTAACGTGCAAATGTGTGTGTGTGTGTGTGTGTGGGTGGGTGGGTGTGTGGGTGTGCGCGTGTTGTTCGATTCGGAAAAACGGAACGGTAACTCGTATGTAGAGCTGAGACCATACCTCCCTGCTGAGACTATGAT
>NW_022727533.1:48978-63121 GCF_011630105.1 Anneissia japonica
ATACATTTAAATATCGGTTTTCGTTATTACCTTGCATAATCGTGTCTATGTTTTCTAAACAAACCACTCTCCGAATGTAGCATTACAGATTTAGTGTAATCCTAATGCACACGGTTCTCCTAATAAGGAAATTAATTCCGATTCCGTTAAGTTGGGGACCCTTGGTGTCAATCGAAGTGCCTCTAGCACCGGAGGATGAGGGTTTGGATGGGGATTTCTTTGTGAAATGGCGGCTCTGGAAGCTTCGACATTATTGCACTTTAAAAACATATATCTGATCAATTATGAAGGCCTTCAAGTGATTGTTATAAACAGTATTAAACACATAGAAGACTACCTATTTGAAATAACACGATTAAAGATAGCTTATTAACACAATATACTGGTTGAAACATGTGTTTTTGTTTTAATATATTGTTGTAAATTGACCTTTATCAAGCATAGGACCGTAATGTGTACTTAAATAAAAGTTTGTAAACATTGAGAACGAGTGACTTCTGCAGTCTATTAGTAGTTGGCGATGGCGATCAACGTGTGGAACTGATTAACATGTGTGTGTGTGTGTATGTAAATGTAGGTATAATGCGTAACATTATGTATGTATATGTGGGTTGTGTGCAGTAGGCCTATGTATAGCTTCTTTTTTTTTTTTTATTGTTTAAGCTTTTCAAGCTTTGCACATTTTACTGTGGCAGCTCAATTCCTGAGCGATGGATCCAAAGTATCGAAGCGGGACCAACAAAAATGTATAGCTTTTTTTATTGTTTAAGCTTTTCAAGCTTTTACATATTTTAATGTGGCAGTAAAAAATTAAATAATTCAAATATATATATAAAAAAAACAAAATAACACACTTAACTGTCTCGATTGATAGAACTAGAGGTAAAAGGTCAAGAAATGGGCCCTGAACCGAGAGCTCATTTGCTTGTATTACCGCTACGACGCCACACATTCTGTACTTCATCTTTTATATTTTAGCAATACTATTTTTTTTTAAAGTGAACTATCATCTTTCTCAATGGCCTTAATATAACCGTTGCTCAAATCCATTAGTAATGGAGATCTTTCTGCATCAAGGCATTGAAAGGTAACCCGACTACTGAATCACCTGTTCGTAGTTTCATCCCCTTTAACTCTCGATGAAGTGTGAACAACGAGACTCGCACTCTCTGGAAAAAGTACAGATTAAATCTGTGACCAGAACATTTAGCTTAAGAATGAAGAATAAAGTACCAGAACAGAGAATACCAAACCACTTTTCAGGTATCTGTTAGCCAAAAATGACATGGAGCTATTCGAGGTGCGATGCTCAAAATTAATATCGTTGATGGTATGGCTGACTGTAATTCTTTAAACACATCTTTTTACTTGTGATAATTCTAAAGAATATACATATATACACATAATATATTTCTAGTTTTGCTTTAAGGATGCATTGTCAGACATTTACAAAAGGTAATAAGAGTGACATTGACACTTTCTCTAAACATTTGTAACAAATATTTAAATCATTTTGAAGTATATATATATATATATATATAAGATGTGTATAAGAGACAGTGATAATGATGTCGATGATGATGAGGATTTGGTGATGATGGTGGTGGTGGTGGCGATGATGATGATTATAGTGACGACACTGATACTTACGATAGTGATAACTATTATGATGCTTTTCATGATGATAATGATATTTATATTTTACTATAAACTTCATCCAAGGTATAACAAATTAATGCAATGATTATTCGCAGCTAACAAAGCTTGAAAAAAGCTGACAACAAGGTTTGATTTAAATATTCAAAATGAAACATGATCATCGGCCTAGTGCTCAACGGTTAATATAAGTCTGTAATTATAATACAGTATTTAATATAGGTTTTGTAGATTGTACTCTAAATTGTAAATTTACTATTATATCAAATTAGCTCTACAATGCAATAATTCAATTTTTAACACCTGATACATGTTTTATAATGGTCTTTCTAACTCTAGTTTTCTTACATTTTATTTTATACTATTACGAATTATAATTCCATCTTTCATTGATTATTTTTGTTTCTATCTTTATTATTTTGTTTAAATCTCATTCCAATGTTCTCATTTGAGTGAGTTTACTTTCATTTTATATCTTCTCGTTATTCCATTTAATTTGTTTTAATTTCATACATCACTGTTCTTAATAAATTTCTTACTTCATTTGTGTTATTATTATTTATCTAATCTCACTTCTTTCTTACGTGTTATTACGAAAGATAAAATATTACTACGGCAGTGTCAATATTTACATATTTGTAAAAACCCCCATAATTATCATTTACAACTAAAACTGAACCTCGTAACCTCATAGTATACAGTTACAGCATATACTTTAATTGGCGAGTGTACTTGGAGTTGGGTTCATATATATAACTGTCTCTTATACACATCTAGATGTGTATAAGAGACAGACCTCCCTGCTGAGACTATGATAATGATGATGATGTCGATGATCGAGATGATGACCATACCTCCCTGCTGAGACTATGATAATGATAATGATGTCGATGATGATGAGGATTTGGTGATGATGGTGGTGGTGGTGGCGATGATGATGATTATAGTGACGACACTGATACTTACGATAGTGATAACTATTATGATGCTTTTCATGATGATAATGATATTTATATTTTACTATAAACTTCATCCAAGGTATAACAAATTAATGCAATGATTATTCGCAGCTAACAAAGCTTGAAAAAAGCTGACAACAAGGTTTGATTTAAATATTCAAAATGAAACATGATCATCGGCCTAGTGCTCAACGGTTAATATAAGTCTGTAATTATAATACAGTATTTAATATAGGTTTTGTAGATTGTACTCTAAATTGTAAATTTACTATTATATCAAATTAGCTCTACAATGCAATAATTCAATTTTTAACACCTGATACATGTTTTATAATGGTCTTTCTAACTCTAGTTTTCTTACATTTTATTTTATACTATTACGAATTATAATTCCATCTTTCATTGATTATTTTTGTTTCTATCTTTATTATTTTGTTTAAATCTCATTCCAATGTTCTCATTTGAGTGAGTTTACTTTCATTTTATATCTTCTCGTTATTCCATTTAATTTGTTTTAATTTCATACATCACTGTTCTTAATAAATTTCTTACTTCATTTGTGTTATTATTATTTATCTAATCTCACTTCTTTCTTACGTGTTATTACGAAAGATAAAATATTACTACGGCAGTGTCAATATTTACATATTTGTAAAAACCCCCATAATTATCATTTACAACTAAAACTGAACCTCGTAACCTCATAGTATACAGTTACAGCATATACTTTAATTGGCGAGTGTACTTGGAGTTGGGTTCATATATATAACTGTCTCTTATACACATCTAGATGTGTATAAGAGACAGACCTCCCTGCTGAGACTATGATAATGATGATGATGTCGATGATCGAGATGATGACCATACCTCCCTGCTGAGACTATGATAATGATAATGATGTCGATGATGATGAGGATTTGGTGATGATGGTGGTGGTGGTGGCGATGATGATGATTATAGTGACGACACTGATACTTACGATAGTGATAACTATTATGATGCTTTTCATGATGATAATGATATTTATATTTTACTATAAACTTCATCCAAGGTATAACAAATTAATGCAATGATTATTCGCAGCTAACAAAGCTTGAAAAAAGCTGACAACAAGGTTTGATTTAAATATTCAAAATGAAACATGATCATCGGCCTAGTGCTCAACGGTTAATATAAGTCTGTAATTATAATACAGTATTTAATATAGGTTTTGTAGATTGTACTCTAAATTGTAAATTTACTATTATATCAAATTAGCTCTACAATGCAATAATTCAATTTTTAACACCTGATACATGTTTTATAATGGTCTTTCTAACTCTAGTTTTCTTACATTTTATTTTATACTATTACGAATTATAATTCCATCTTTCATTGATTATTTTTGTTTCTATCTTTATTATTTTGTTTAAATCTCATTCCAATGTTCTCATTTGAGTGAGTTTACTTTCATTTTATATCTTCTCGTTATTCCATTTAATTTGTTTTAATTTCATACATCACTGTTCTTAATAAATTTCTTACTTCATTTGTGTTATTATTATTTATCTAATCTCACTTCTTTCTTACGTGTTATTACGAAAGATAAAATATTACTACGGCAGTGTCAATATTTACATATTTGTAAAAACCCCCATAATTATCATTTACAACTAAAACTGAACCTCGTAACCTCATAGTATACAGTTACAGCATATACTTTAATTGGCGAGTGTACTTGGAGTTGGGTTCATATATATAACTGTCTCTTATACACATCTAGATGTGTATAAGAGACAGACCTCCCTGCTGAGACTATGATAATGATGATGATGTCGATGATCGAGATGATGACCATACCTCCCTGCTGAGACTATGATAATGATAATGATGTCGATGATGATGAGGATTTGGTGATGATGGTGGTGGTGGTGGCGATGATGATGATTATAGTGACGACACTGATACTTACGATAGTGATAACTATTATGATGCTTTTCATGATGATAATGATATTTATATTTTACTATAAACTTCATCCAAGGTATAACAAATTAATGCAATGATTATTCGCAGCTAACAAAGCTTGAAAAAAGCTGACAACAAGGTTTGATTTAAATATTCAAAATGAAACATGATCATCGGCCTAGTGCTTAAGGAGTTTTACACAAAAGGCAACTCCTTGTGAACATCTGGTATCCAAGATACAAGAACCCTTTTGTCAACACCAGCCACATGTGATAAATGCCTTGTAACATGTGTGAATGGTCAGTATCGCCATATTCATTTTAACAAAAGATTCCAATCAAGTAAACAGAAACATGTGTAAATGAATAATTTGAGATCACAAGGAAGTATGTATAGGGGTTGGCATATGCATTGAAACATGTCAAAGGTCAGAACAGCATTTCCGGTAATTTTATGCAAATAGAAACACGAATGTTCCTAACTAACTCTCTACACCAGTGGTTGTGGAGATATGAAGATTCTATAACTATGACCTTCAAACATGTCAAAGGTCAGAAACAGCATTTCTGGTCGTATTGTAGCAAAAAAGGTGTATTAGAGCAAATAGAAACATGAATGTTGTGAACAAATAGGCACCAAAATTAACTTTCTACCACCAGTGGTTGCGGAGATATGACGATATGACAAAACCTGAACGTGACAACTTGGAGGTCCATATTGATCCTAGTTTATGACAGGCACTCCAAGCTAGTGCTTTCCTGACTGCCATATCCTTTTCTGAATTTTCGATCCACCCCAAGATATTTAACATTTTCAACTTCCATTATTTGTGCCCCATTTTTTGCCCTGATTTGATTGATAGGTAGCAGTTGATTGAAGCTCATGAATTCAGTTTTCTTAGTGTTCAGGTGAAGCCCAATTTTGTTTGCATCAGATTCCTTAGAAGTTCTTGAGCAAGTACATTAGATCACCAGATGATTTTTTTTTGTATTATTTCTGTTACAAAAGAACTATCATTTTTTTTTCAATAATATTTATTTTGTTGACCAAATATTCATTTTGTCGACTCTTCTCTCGACAAATAAACTAAATGACTATTCAGTAACAGAACATTTTGTTCTGTCAATAAAAACAATTTGTCGAAATATAGCTCTTCTGACGACAAAATAAACCATGTTGAACGGCGCATGACACAGCGTTATAATGGCAAAGTACGAATAGATACAATTAAGAAAAATAAATATTTTCAAATGGACTTATTTATTTTGTAGCAATATTTAACATCCGACCAAGGACGAATCATCAGATCAATTGGTCTTCTGTCGTTCAGATGGAGAAACAAAAATAGTAGTCTCAAAATAAGAAAAAATTATATTTATATTTTGACACCTATTTAGCAATCAAAACCTATTTTTTCCTCCCAATACCTAGAATGGACATTGGTATAGGCCTAGTGCGTGTGTTACTGTATTTCCTGGATGAACAATAATATTCACAAACAGTGAGATCGGATCAAATGGACATATTATGGTTTTTCATCATCATTATTATTTGAAAATGTCGTCCTACATCGGGTTTTAGTCTTTAGTCTTGATACTCAGCTAAACTGGGATGATTTGGTGACGACGCTATCATTTTCAGCCGGCGCGAAATAAATTAAATTTTTCTGTTGTGTTTTTCTTTCAGATTCTGCAATCATATTCGTGAGGGTTGGGGTGTGGGGAGGGGGAGCAATGAGGCGCCAATTGATCCGGTTAAGAATCCAGGATGATAAGCCTCTACGATATTCGAAATTATCGAAGCTTGAAGATAGGTCTACATGTGTGATCGATTTTGAAAGTATGTAATAACAGAGACGTCAATTATGAAAAAAAACTATTAAACACATCCCCCTCCCACTTAAAATGCCTTGCTGTCAATTATTATAAAAACTATTAAAGAAATCCCTCCCTATTTGAAATATAAAGATTAAACATCTTATCGAGGATCCATCGAAACTTCCATAAAAAAAAAAACAAAGGGCATACCTACCCCTTATGCTCAAACAAGATACAAAATTTAAGATTCCGGATACACTGACGTGCAAACCACTTCACCGATCGACCAGAGTGCCACCGGTCACTACTTATCACCCTTGGTTACCACCACTATAATATAACGAAATAGTTAAGAACTGTGACGTCTCAAACCATACATTCCAGTGTGTCAAAGCCCAGTTTGCTAACAACAGCATACAATTCACGATGAAGCACTCTTTTAAGATGCCTACATCTTTACTAAGTGGTGGCGCCAACGGAAAGTCACGGCTGACTGGCCAGAAATTCTAACATAATAAATAGCGGCTTATTAGTTTAATGATGTTTTTTATCTTATTCTGAAAATTAAACTTGATTAACAATTCGGCTATCAATTTATGAATAACGACTTTGTCCTTGTCGTTGAATGTACTGAATGGAACCTAATTTCCCGACAGAATCCAGGCTTGGATCCAGACCTCAGTGTTTGCAATGAGGAAGGTCAGGATGAGAGATAAAATACTTTTTATAAATGGACTACAGTACCTGGTGGCCTGGCGAATTCCACCTCTTTCTGTCAGAAATGCCACCTACCTCAACCAAAGACAAAAATATAGACAAAATCAATGCAAATACATTGTAAAAAGAATTATTAAAAAGGGCAATGCAATTAAATCGACTACGCGATGTACTGTGATAAGGTACATTTTTGATGTTTTTAAATTTTGTTTTAATTTTTTGTTATTTTTATTATTTATTTTGGCACACAATACATGTGCCAAGGATTGTCAATAGCGAATTTCAAAATCACAATAAAAGATTATTATTTGAATTATTACTTTTTAATTAATTATTATTTCATTATTTTAACAAATGCCATAAAAAACAGATCATTATTGGAGTGGGCAGCCTAACTGTAAACCTAGAGCTTATAACGTACGAACACACACACACTGTGATACATCTTAAAAGAAAGTAAAAAATGTCATGTCTCGATCGACGACGTGTCTTTCAAATGCGAGTTGTACTGACCGACACCCGTACTCTGGAGCCAGGACCAGAACAGGAGTGATTGCATTTCCAGATCGGGATCCGAGCGACGATGGTACATGCTGGACTGTATTGACATCAGCGTCTCGGAGCAGCTCCAGTGATAACGCAGCGAGTCGCACGTTCAGATCTCTGCACATGCACGTGAAAAGACGTAACAATCACGGGGTGTGCCAAAAGTCCGTAGTCGTTGGCGAAACGAAGGTTGTCTTTATCGACGATCGAGGCCGACATCTTTCGGCCGTCGGTTTAACTTCGACAGGTCTCAAGAAGATCGAATGCGTGACATTTTTCTCTCTTAGCGATACGGATTCACACCGGTTAGTTATAGCACATCAGTCTCCTCGACGAACCGTCCAAAGTCAGCCGGCCATTCCCGTAATCGTCCGAGCGACAGGTTGGAACGTCGGCTACGATTCGTTTCCATGTCGACTACTCGTTCGCGCAGGAGATGTGGAGTGAATTCACCGTACCATTTTCCAGTTCGATTTGCCGTTCAGTTCGACGGCATTGTTTGCAGAGTCACGTGGATCATCGGTGGTGGAGGCGTAAAGACTTCTTTAGCGCCGAATAGTTCCAAGATAAGCCATTGAAATTTCGCGACCAACGCTTCGGATTTATTCTTCGTCCCGGACATTCATCGCGAACGATGTAACCTGCTTGGTCGACGCAAATGCATTCCGTAACCTATGCCTCGTTTAAGGATTCTCTTTCCAAGCGCGGTAAAGGGAGCGTTCGCGATGGTGAAGTCGTCCGAAAATTGCATACGAAATCTGACGAAGAAATTACGTTCGTCCAACATCGCACGAGAAGACCTTACAAATAATGAAGAAGTGCTGATCATGGCCTACATCAGCAAAAAGGATGTTCGCCGAAAGTTACTGCTACGTGCCTTCTTCGATCACGGCGTGGCCAGGACGATAGAGATGACAAACAAGAGATGCGATCTGCACACGCTGCGCTATCGGTAGAGGTTGGTGCCTTGCGTGAAAACCCTGTGCTCTCATCTGCACACGGCCATGGACTTCCTCGCGAAGTCAGGCATCGTGCACAACGAAATCACCACGAAGATCGTCACCTACAATCAACGGACGACAGGTGCAGATTGATAGACTTCGGATCGGCCGAACTTTTCTACAAAAAGAGACGCTCTTTCGGTATAGAGACGGCGGACTCGAAACGGTATTTCGCGTGCGTGTGCAGCAAGTACTTCGATAGTCTTCAGAGATATCAGTCACGTGATGACGAATCGCAAGTTGAAAATGCTTTCAGACAAATCGGAAATTTGGCCCTCACCGCGATGCTATGAACAACGGACTCGGTTTCTTCGATCAGGGACACTGAGTTGTCCCACGCCGTAATCCGTACTTTGCGTGTGCCGGCACTTGTTGCGGTTACGCGGCGGTGCGACGAACAAGGAATTCGCATTCTGGTACACGTACATCAACGACGACAGAAGCCTGTGCGAGGCTCTTCAATCCTGACCGACAAATAACGTTGCCCTGCTCGACATATTCAAGGACGTTCTTGGGTGCGTTTCGTGGAGAATCTCACCCTGTGTCCAGAGAACCGAAAACCGTTCAATTGCGAACGACCTTGGGTCGGAGTGGAAATCGTCGCCATAGTACGCGAGGTAGACAGCGTCGTCCGTCTGGTTTACAAGGGTCCTGGGCGACGTCAAGTTCGGTCAGGTGAGCGATAACGGCGGATCTATCCATGGCGTTCGTGACGTCGGTGCTTTGACGCCCCCTCGGCCACATCGTAATCGGACGGCAAATGGTTGTACGTTCGAGTTGACGACAAGGCCCGTTTGATACTTTCACTCGAAACGTCTCCAATCACGAAGAGACTCCAAAAGGAAAAAGAGATCGAGAGTATATTTGACGAGATGATAGAAACCCCACCAATACGGATTCCGTGCAAAAACACTTCACCTCGCATGCCATTCTTAAACTCGTTAAAGCTACCCTTACTTCTTTTGAATCAAATATATTTCTTGCCAGTGTTTTTGTGGACCTATCAAAAACTTTTGATGTAATGAATCATGATATTTTGATACAAAATATTTATCATTACGGTATAAGAGCACTTGCTTGAAATTGTTGAGTTACCTAGAATTCAGAAAACAATAATTGTCAGCATAAATGATATAAAATAATGACTATCTGAAATTAAATGTGGGGTCCCCCAGAGGACGATCTTAGGCCCTTTGCTATTTCTACTGTATGTAAACGATATATGCAATGTTAGCGATGTAGTTAAGATAATCTCTTACGCAGATGATACCACTGTTTATTATTCAACTACAAATATTACTAATTTAACCCATACATTGAACTTTGAACTTTCAAAATTCAATTAATGGTTGAAAGCAAATAGACTTGTAAATAACAACTTGTAAACATAACGGTAAATTAACTTGCTTAACGGTAGAGTCGGCTCAGATTACAAGGACACGATAACGTAACGTAGGCATCAGCCAGCGTTGTTGTGCTGTACCACCATTATCATCTTCTGGCTGGCAACAACGTACTCCAACAATGCTAACAACAGCAGCATAGTAGTCTCATATTAGTCTGGTTTTCAGAAATTATGTGTAATATTATGTATGAAAACCCAGCAAACGTCCGTTTTACGAATAGTCGTATTACAAATAACCTTTACTCTTTGCATCATCGGCCAAGTAGTAACGTCAAAAAGTCCGATTGCGTACGTTTTCCAAATTGATAATGTATATTATTCTTAATAATAAAATCAGATTTGTTGTATTTATTTATTTATTGACATTTCAATCTTTTCTATTTCCACTATAATAGTCACTATTAATTCAGTTTCAACAAATTACCACCAACACCAGTTGTTAAAATGAGCGCACATGTTTACGATGACGAAATAAAAAAGTGTGTTGAAGTCAGCAACTTATTTGACACCGCGAAGCTAGATTTTCGCGAAGTGCATGTAAACAACACAATTGAGCGATCTAAAAACTACAAAACAGGACAGAAAGGTCCATAAAGTATACAGACGTTTTAACGAGAATTAAAACAATATTTTGTTAAATGGAAAAATGCTAACGATTAAAATAATTCGTTTTGATCGAAGGTAAACTTAGCTAGGGCCAGTCTACTACTACTTTAGATTGCGATAGAACACGCTGCTGCACTCTCGGTTGGTTCGTACTGGTCGGCTAGGCTAGGTAGTGGAAACTGACACCTGATCTACATACAGTAGTTTACGAATTTGGCAGTTTTTTTTAACGAATACACCTTGTTACTAGAAGTTCGTAAAATACAGTAGACGTTTTATTAAACAAGCCTTTCCAACGTGTGGCGTCGACGGCCCGAAACTGGCTGGCTGTTTATCTAACTCTAACTTGGCATCGAACGCAATTAGGGGATTATCGTATCGTGTTTCAAGACGGGTATACAGCATCTAGATAAAGTTCGACGTGAACCAGGTTATAGACGCAAGTTCTTGTTACGATATACTACTTAAACCTATAGGCTTTCTTTTATCCATCTGAACAATAAAGACTTTTAATCACTTGGTAATTAGCATACTTTTGTTCTGATAAACTCTCACAATCGTACTTCATTATTCCTCCACTCAGAGCCTAGCACCTGATGATTGAGGCACCCCTCATGAAACAGCCTGTAGTGCAATAAAATGTTGAGTTTTTAACCCAGTTTTACATGTTTTATTTCTATATATATAAATATAATTTATATTATATTTATTCAACAGTGTTAACGGCTAACTTCCTTCAATATCATATATAATATACGACAGTATTTCTAGCCGTATTTCCAGATTTATCTGGCCGAACGCCCTCTTGAGGCCTAGCATTGTGTAATACAATGTTCCCGACGGGTATTTGGACCTGTTCAACAATGAAGCCTTCGTGGTCTAGTGGTTATGACGCTCGCCTTGTCAGCGAGAAGTCGCATGTTCGAATCCCGTCGGAGGCATTTTATTACACAATGATTTTTCATAGGACTTTATTCGTTGAAAAGCTACAGTGTAGCCTACGATGTTCCATCATGTCCTTACTTAAACATGTATATGTACCTTTGACGATTTATATTATATTTATTCAACAGCGCCAGTGGGGAAAAGAAACAACCACAGTACAAAGACTACAATCGGACACACTAGCAGTAGTGTACAGTAAAGCTTTATTACAGCCAACCAAACAACGGTCCGATCAATCCAAGATGGAGTACGAGAGACCGCCCATAGAGGGCACCTAATCAAATCACAGTGTGTTAACACTGGCGCAGTGTTAACGGCTAACTACCTTCAAAATCATAAAAATCCACTGAACTCTTAGTCGGAGGTGCACTTCAGGTCGCTTTTGTATCATGCATTCAATTAGACCTACTTGATTGATTCATTATATTTCTTGTAAATAAAACTGTCTACTGACAAAATTAGACGAAATTAAACCTTTTGACATATATGGGTCAATAATCAGTATCGGCATATTTGTTTTTTTAAATTGTCCAATCCAATAAACAAAAAACATGTGTAAATGAATAATTTGAGATCACTATCAAGTCTCTACATACATCCAGTATGTGTAGGGATATGCATATGCATTGAAACATGTCAAAGGTCAGAACAGCATTTCAGTGGTTGCGGAGATATAATGACCATATTGCTACGACCTTGAAACATGCCAAAGGTTAGAAACAGCATTTCTGGTCATTGTTTAGCAAAATGTTCTATTAGAGCAAATAGAAACACGAATGTTCTAACCAAAAAGGCACCAAAATTAACTTTCTACCACTAGTGGTTGCGGAGATATGACGACCCTATAGCTATGACATTTGATCCTGACCTTTTGACCTTTCGCCACATTTTGAAAATGTGTTACCAAGCCATAAATTATTTTTAGACAACCCTAAACCAATTTCTGAAGTCAAATTCTCTGGACCTCAAAGTGCATACAATACCTGGTCTGGCTACTAGGGTATCTTGATTATCATAACAATAATCTTCGCATACAATGAGTTGTATTTGTGATAAATACTCATCAACCGATTCTTTTTAAATATTTTCATTTGCGTAAAGTGTTGAAAAGAATTTTTGCCTATTCTTCTAAGACTTCGATACAATTTGAAGTACATGTCCCATCCTTTTTTTAGATTTTTAATATGTTTTTTATTGCCATTATTATTTTTTTCTAAATCTAGGAAATATTTAGTATTCTCTTCTCCTTCTTCAACCCATTTAGTTCTTGATCTAATCTCTGCACCTCTAGATTGAGCAATGTAAATTTGTTCAAGTTCTATTCTTTTTCACTTCAAGTTCCTATTCCAGCTGTTGGTCTTCTTTTTTTTTTTTTGATAATTAAATTATTTATTTCATTTTTTTTGTGTTATTTTTTTCTTACGTCTATTTATTTATTTTTCATGATACCAAATCGTATTGAAAATTCTTTTATTCTAACTTTAATCATTTCCCATTTGTTGTCTCTTGGATTTAGTAACTCCAGATTAGGATCGCTAATTATATTATGAATAATATTTGTAATATAATCTTCATCTTCTAAAAGAAAATTGTTCAAATTCCAGAGATCTGGACCTCGTTTATCGTTAGATATTTTAAGTTTTAGGGATACGGCTTGATGGTCTGTTAATATTGAAGGACGAATGTCACATGAGATAACATCTTCCCTGACACAACTCGAAATAAAACAAAATAGTATAACCTTCGATATGTTTGAGTAGATTTTTTACGCTAAGTGTATTGATTTTTTTAGGGCAATTAGTTCTCCATATATCAATGAACTTTAAATTTCTAATTAGATTTTTTAATGTGTATACTCAATTGTCTTTTCTATTTACACTGCGTTTTTGATCTACATCTTTATTTAAATGCAATTCATATCCCCTCCCAAAGATTATTTTATCGTTTTCATTTTCAATAAGTTCCAAAATTGATTTGTGTAATGATCTTATAAAAGTACTTCGCTCCTTTACCTTATTTGGGGCATAAGCGTTAATCAAAACAAATGCAATATCATCAATTTCGATTCTAGGTCTAGGCCTAGTTAGTCTTATTTTAGCCGTAGGGATTAGGCCTTATTCACAGAAAGAAATGAAAACAATTCAATGGCCTAGGCCCTACTATAGTACACTGTACTTAGCAGGGGAAGCGGGTGGGGGTGGGGCAGAGCCCCCGTCGGGGAGATCTGGCTTCTCTTCCACCCCCTGTCGTGGAGAAAAACCTCAATTCGTCGGGGAGAAAAAATATTTAATGTATTTTCTACATATTAGTAGACACCAAAATCGACTAAGTAAGCCTTTCAAACCAATTCTTTTTCGGGGGTTAGTTTCGACGGATATTGAGGGACGTCCGACCTTCACTTTTTTCGTCGGGGACCTCGGGGCCTTATAAATTAAAATTACAACTTTTACAACATGACTGCTGAAGTTCAGATTTTTTTTTAGTGTTCACTGATTTGAAACAATATTGCCGGCTATAATCCAGAAAAAGAGAAAGGAACCGAAT
>NW_022727533.1:63168-69703 GCF_011630105.1 Anneissia japonica
GTATTGTAATGTTATGTAGGCCCATTATGCGCCTATTCAGTGCAGATTTTTCAGTAGCCTAGGCGAGGGTCTTACAACAGATTCTGCATGCGCCTAACTTCACGTAAATGAGGCATAGGCCTAGACGGGCTGCTGCGGGTTGCTGGACGCACAATCTAGGTCTAGGCACCAGACTACTGAAAAGACCTCCTGGTCCGACCTAGCCCAGGAGCCTAGACCTATGAACGTCCATACTACTTAGGCCAATTTTCTGAAAATGGACTCGATCCCGCTCGTAGCAGCAGCACAAGAGAAAACATAAGCTAAGCCCTAGCCTGCTCGCCTTGCTAAATTCACATTGGTCACACAGTGTAGTGTGATGTTTTTTGGTAGACGGCTTAATTATACTTGACGTCATCATACACAAGCCACGCCCCCTCGGCTGAACCCGCTGTAGTTAGCAACTACCCGACTATCAATATCAGAACTATTCGCTGACAAAGCGATTCACTAAATATAGATAAAACAAATATTCACCTTCATGTGAATAGAATTATGTAATCAACATAGTAAACATGATTAAACATTGCATCACAATTATCATTAAAATAAAGATATAATCAGTAATTGGTCCTAGAGAAAATGGTTAATTAATCTACTCTAGCTTTCCTTTCACACTAAATTATCCATATTCCTAATGATAGAATAATTTCATGAATAATTATGATTACCATGACAACCAGAGAGTACAACTGACCAGCGTTCTATTCTTTTTCACTTCAAGTTCCTATTCCAGCTGTTGGTCTTTTTTTTTTTTGATAATTAAATTATTTATCTCATTTTTTTGTTTGTTATTTTTTTCTTACGTCTATTTATTTATTTTTCATGATACCAAATCGTATTGAAAATTCTTTTATTCTAACTTTAATCATTTCCCATTTGTTGTCTCCTGGATTTAGTAACTCCAGATTAGGATCACTAATTATATTATGAATAATATTTGTAATATAATCTTCATCTTCTAAAAGAAAATTGTTCAAATTCCAGAGACCTGGACCTCGTTTATCGTTAGATATTTTAAGTTTTAGGGATACGGCTTGATGGTCTGTTAATATTGAAGAACGAATGTCACATGAGATAACATCTTCCCTGACACAACTCGAAATAAAACAAAATAGTCTAACCTTCAATATGTTTGAGTAGATTTTTTACGCTAAGTGTATTGATTTTTTTTAGGGCAATTAATTCTCCATATATCAATGAACTTTAAATTTCTAATTAGATTTTTTAATGTGTATACTCAATTGTCTTTTCTATTTACACTGCGTTTTTGATCTACATCTTTGTTCAAAATGCAATTCATATCCCCTCCAAAGATTATTTTATCGTTTTCATTTTCAATAAGTTCCAAAATTGATTTGTGTAATGATCTTATAAAAGTTCTTCGCTCCTTTACCTTATTTGGGGCATAAGCGTTAATAAAAACAAATGCAATATCATCAATTTCGATTCTTAAAAATATTTTTCGTCTATCTGTGTGTTATTTAGTTACCATGTGCTGTATGTTCTTAATTAAAATAGAAACTCTCCTACTGTGGGAGGATCCAAAACTATGGTACCATGGTACGAATCACTTTGGCAGAGTGCATTCAGTGAATTAGTATTTTTCTCTGGTTAATTGTGACTCTTGAACAAACAAGACATCAACTTTGATGTCATTTGCCCATTTAACTATACACCTTTGTTTATCTTTATCTCTTAAATGACAGCAATGTGCCATGTTGCAAAGTAAACAGTGATACAGGACCTACTGTTTATGTAATTATAAGTAAACATTTGCATAAGCATAATTAAACCAATCTAGCAAAAAGAAAATATCGATGCAGTTCAATATACTATATAATTTATTAGCTTAGAAATCTTTGAGTCATACATAAATAGGACAATAATTGCAGTAAATATAAAATCAATAAAACATGTCCATATCATGGCTTTTGAAAGTTAAAAAGAAGGTTCTGTTAACTAGTGTTTGACAGTAAATGACAATACCGCACACCTGTTTAACATCGGTAATTGTCTTTGATTACGTAACTTTTGTTCTGAAACTTCAAAGTGAAATAACGTGAGTAGTGCATTTGAAAAAATGACGTAATTATAATAGGAAAAAATAATCGTGCCCTTGTGTACGTTTATTTGAAATAGTGGCAATAATAATGTGTCATGATGATAATATTGAGAAAGATCAATTTCTATTGTAGTTATTATTCACTTTGTTTTACTCTCTGTCTGTAATCACACAGCATAGCAGTCCGTACAACTAATTCCTTCATGGTACAACCAATGTAAGAAAAAATAAGTTGTCCCTGTGTGTTTTTCTTTCCAAAAATTAGGATGTATGAAATATTATCAATTCATTGGGCCTACACAGAGTAAATAATATATAGGTCTAGGCCTAGTTAGTCTAATTTTAGCCGTAGGGATTAGGCCTTAATCACAGAAAGAAATGAAAACAACTAGGCCCTACTATAGTACACTGTACTTAGCAGGAGAAGCGGATGGGGGTGGGGCAGAGCCCCCGTCGGGGAGATCTGGCTTCTCTTCCACCCCCTGTCGTGGAGAAAAACCTCAATTCGTCGTGGAGAAAAAATGTAATGTATTTTCTACATTTTAGTAGACACCAAAATCGACTAAGTAAGCCTTTCAAACCAATTCTTTTTCGGGGGTTGGTTTCGACGGATATTGAGGGACGTCCGACCTTCACTTTTTTCGTCGGGGACCTCGGGGCCTTATAAATTAAAATTACAACTTTTACAACATGACTGCTGAAGTTCAGATTTTTTTTTTAGTGTTCACTGATTTGAAACAATATTGCCGGCTATAATCCAGAAAAAGAGAAAGGAACGTAAATGAGGCATAGGCCTAGACGGACTGCTGCGGGTTGCTGGACGCACAATCTAGGTCTAGGCACCAGACTACTGAAAAGACCTCCTGGTCCGACCTAGCCCAGGAGCCTAGACCTATGAACGTCCACTACTTAGGCCAATTGTCTGAAAATGGACTCGATCGTCCCTCAACCGCTCGTAGCAGCAGCACAAGAGAAAACATAAGCTAAGCCCTAGCCTGCTCGCCTTGCTAAATTCACATTGGTCACACAGTGTAGTGTGATGTTTTTTGGTAGACGGCTTAATTATACTTGACGTCATCATATACAAGCCAGGCCCCCTCGGCTGAACCCGTTGTATTTAGCAACTACCCGGCTATCAATATCAGAACTATTCACTGACAAAGTGATTCACTGAAACATAGATAAAACAAATATTCCCCTTCATGTGAATAGTAAACGTGATTAAACATTGCATCACAATTATCATTAAAATAAAGAAATAATCAGTAATTAGTCCTAGAGAAAATTCGTAATTAATCTACTCTAGCTTTCCTTTCACACTAAATTATCCATATTCCTAATGATAGAATAATTTCATGAATATTCATGATTACCATGACAACCAGAGAGTACAACTGACCAGCGTGACCACTGCTTGGGTATTTACCCAAGATCTTGGGTATTTTGACTTGGTCTTGGGTTCTTGGGTATTCCGTTCAAATCCCTGGGTATTTTATTTTTACTAAGAAAATTAAATATTTTTGTCATAGAGGAAGAATTAAGAAGTAACAAAGTATATTTCAGTCCATTCAAGTAAGCAAAACTCAACGAAGTGCACTTAACATTGTTAATTGACTGTTGATTGCTATAAACATGGGTTCAGAATTCTTTATTTGTGATTTGCGTTGCCATAGATCTTACCTAATTAATGCATTACATAATAAAACTTGATCACTGATCTACTGATAACACTGGCCGACTGAGGGCGTATTTTTCTATCCTCATGAATATTAATTTTAATAATTAACACAAACAATTACAATAACAAATAAATCAATTGAACTAAAAGGGAAACTATACATGCGAAAAACACATATTTTTCAAATTTTAATGCATTTTCAGGAATCTTAAGTAATTTTGGGCAATTTTTGCTGAATCTTGGGTAATTTGAGACGGGTTAGTTGAATCTGTCCAGAATACGGGCTTTTTCTGTCCAGAATACAGGCTGTATGGGGGCGCTTTTGTCCAGAATACGGGCTTTCTCTGTCCAGAATATGGGCTGTGAAATTTGTCCAGAATACGGGCTCTGAAATCTGTCCAGAATACGGGCTATATGGGGGCGCTGTTGTCCAGAATACGGGCACACCTACACACACCTACTGGGTAATTTCGACCCAGTCATTGGGTATATCAAAAATTGTGAGTGGTCACGCTGCAACTGACTGGCCGCATCTCGCTATGCGATGGAGTAGCGAGCGACGAATTTCCGAGAGTCATAGCCAACTTTAATTAGCTCTAAATCTAACAACACTTTAAGATATGAATGCAAGAATAATAAGATACTGTATTCTAAAGAGTCAACAAACTGTATTATATTATACGTAACTAGCACCACCAGCACAGCACTGGCTCGACGTGCACGGCTCTCGGCGTGCACACATCTCTCAGTATACAGTCCCTAGGCTAGTAGTACTAACACATCACAACTATTAGCTATGTAGGCCTACATATTATCAACAACAGAACTGATAGCTTACCGAAGATTTGTGGCTTCTAATAACTTATCCCCGCCTTATAGGGCAACGTTTTTACATAAATCAAACCAGGTTTCTTCACTTCTGTAATTCAAACTAATCAACAAGTACCGCCATTACTTCGCTTCTTCCAGAGCCATAGGTAGATAGAGTTGTGACATTGAGAATTTAGAAGCCATTTTGTGTCATACGCGATGTGCGTTCTGTGTCTAACGTGATGTGCGTTCCTGTGTATAATATTGAATAATACAGTTAGCGGCCTCCTGTATAGTTTAATTCCATTTAATCTTTTTAGCAGTCGAATTTCATATAACTCCATTTATAGATTTTTTAAAAATGATTTCACTACTTTATATCCAATTTCATATTATAAATACTGTAATAATTTACTATTTTTGAGCAATTCTATGATCCTCGCCGATAGACCGAGAGAGCCCTTCGATGGCAAGCATTCTTCAATTAGACAATCCTTAAGTAGCTCCTGTTATTTTTGCAAATAAATGATATGTAAGACCAGCAAAAATTAATCAAATACGTATATCAAAATGTAATTAAAATCCGTATATAGTGTATATGATTATTGCTCTTTAAATTAGAATATGAGCGAGCCCTATACAAATCTTCTGTTATTAATTTGATTATTATTATTTATAAATATTAAAATAGTATTATAGGTCAGTTGGCCGCAATATATAAATTGTGCTTTGCTGTAAATGTTATAAATTGTAAGTGTTAAATGACATGTATACAGGATCTGTAATATATTCAACTTGTGTAATTGTGTAACGTATATTATTGTATTAAAAGTCTCGCCTCTATTTTATTATTGTATTATGGCTGTACAGTATGTTACTTTTATAAACACAATGCAAGAGCGTGTCCGCTGTTTTAAAAGCGTCGTTTCCAAAATAAAGTTATAATAATTATATAATAGTATGCAATAGTAACAGCAAATCATTTTTAAGATTATTAAACATAACCTTTATTTTCATTGTCATTCGTATTTATACAGGCTGTACAAAGATTTTAAATTAAGAAGAACCATTTTCTAATATTGTTTAGCGAACAACCTTTAAAGATCGTCAGAAAAGGGCGGAAAAATTAATTTTTTTTCTTATTTAGCTTAAATATTTTTCCGAACGCATCTAGGCGAATGAGAAAATAAAAATAAAATTTTAAACAGTGTAATAATGCAACTTTGTTAACAAACTCTCGCTCCCTGACGAATAAAATGCAAGAATTAAGGGTAAGAGTTAGGCAATCCTGCCCGGATGTAATAGTTATCACAGAATCGCACCTTAAACCTCACATGAACGATTGCTTATATGATATTGATGGCTGCTCCATGATTCGTGCTGATCGGTTGGATCGAGGAGGTGGAGGTATTATAATGTATATCAATGAACTTATTCCTTTTAAACAATGGACTGAACTTAAAACTGAGAACATTGAAAGCATTTTTGTTACAATACGACCCAAATGCTTACCTAGATCTATTAGTAACATCACTATTGCTGTTGTGTACCATCCCTTTCCCTCTAGCGCCAATGATTTCATTATGTGTAATCACATTTCGAATAACCTTGACTTTATCCGCACTAAGCATCCTGATACCGGAATTTTTATACTAGGAGACTTCAATAGAATGAAAGATGCTCAACTGAAGCAATTCCCGTTAAAACAGATTGTTAAGGATTGCACTAGGGAAAATGCTATACTAGATTTAATGTATACATCCATAGAAAATTTCTATGAAACACCATACAATGAACCTGGACTGGGTCTGTCCGACCACTTAGTAGTTCTTTGCAGGCCTAACCTAGTGAGTAAAAGAGTACCACCAACTAAGTCGTACCCGTATAAGAGGAAAGTCAACAATCAAGCAAAGGAACTGTTTGAGCAAGATCTTACGAATATT
>NW_022727533.1:69714-72483 GCF_011630105.1 Anneissia japonica
GGAGTAAGACCAATAGATTATTGAACAAAACTAAGTTAAACAGCCCTCTAAACTACTTGACAAACAGTCTATGTAATGGTAACCAACAAGAATTAGCAGAAAAAGTGGCTGAATTTTTCAATTCAGTCACTGATGATTTTGAACCCCTTCAAAATCCTACTGTTGCCCCTCTTAATACACCTGTCATAACGCATGATCAGATATATGTTAAATTAAAAGCTCTAAGTGTAAACAAATCCCCAGGGCCTGGTAGTATACCCACATGGGTCCTGAAGGACTTTGCCAACATTTTAGCAAAGCCTCTTCGTGCAGTTGCTAACTCCAGTTTACGTGAATCGTTTGTCCCTCACGAATGGAAAGCTGCAACTACTGTCCCTATCCGAAAAGTTAATCCTCCCACATCCATTGAATCTGACCTCAGACCAATTTCTTTAACTTCTGTATGTGGGAAAATAATTGAAAGTATTATTGGAGAAATGCTTTTAAATGAAATTCAGGACAAGATTGATTTAAATCAGTTCGGCTGTATGAAAGGTGTATCAACAGTTGATGCCCTTATCTCAATAATGTTCAAATGGTTTGAAGCTGCAGACCAAGGTAATGAGACCTGAGTCCTGCTTTTAGACTACAAAAACGCATTTGACCTTATTGACCATACGATTGTAATTGAAAAACTTAATAAATTAAATGTTAGTATAACTTTGGTAAATTGGATTCATGCTTTCCTAAGCCATAGAATGCATAGAGTACGTATTGGCGATCACTTCTCAGGGGTCCTGGCTCGGGCCAGTTCTTTTCATTATCTTCATTAATGACCTTAAAGTTAATCTTCCTATTGTTAAATACATGGACGACACCACGGTGTCAGAAAAGATTTCTAGTAAAGAACCGAGCACCTTTAAAAATGTCTGTGAGGAAATCTGTAGCCGGTCCACTAGCAACAGAATGAAGATTAATGAAAAGAAAACTAAGGAAAATGCTAATTAGCTGTAAACGTGTAAAATCACAACCTCCAATGATTCAGATAAATGGTGTTAATATTGGCAATGTTAGTCAATCTAAATTGCTAGGTGTTACGATCCAGGATGACCTAGGATGGGAAAGCCATATTCAATCTATTGTATCCAAATGTAATACAAGAATCTACTTTTTAAAACAATTACACAGATGTGGCCTTAATACCCTCACCTTGCGTCACTATTATTGCAGTGTTATTAGGTCAGTCCCTGAGTATGCGTTCCCTTTGTGGTTTACTGGCACCACTCTCAAACAACAACAAATCATTGAAACAATTCAAAAGAGGGCTATTAAATGCATTCTTCCAGGAATGTCATACGAAAATGCTCTTCTTTTACTAGGCCTATCTCCACTTAAAGACAGATTGCTATATCTCTCTAAAATCTATTTTGAGAAAATCAAGAAGAGCGAACACAGATTAAATCATCTCCTAACCACAACGCCAGACCATAATTATAGACTAAGGAATATTAGACAATTTGCACTACCCAAAATTAAATGTGAAAGAAAAGAAATTCATCATTAACTATGGTATTTTTCATCAATGGTAAATCAATAATCTTTTTAACCTGTGTTCGCCCATCTTGAACTAGTTCCTTCCCCCAACAATGTCAATGCCCCTTTTAGTTTTTGGCTTTTCTTCAAATTTTGATTTTTCTGATATTCGCCCATACTGAGCTAGTCCCCCCCCCCCGCCAATAATGTGGCCTTTTTTTCTATTTATTTGTTTATTTTGCTTTCAATGTAATTATTTAGGAATTTTGATGTCATTATTGATGTTTTTAATGGTTTTTTAATTAAGCAAATTTTGATGTCGTTATTGAAGTTTTTAATGGTATTTTTAATTTAGCAAATTTTGAAGTCATATTGATGTTTTTTAATATTATTTTTAATTAAGCTTATTTATGTTTACAAAGTAATTTTTGATGTTTAGTGTAACCCTTTTTGTCTTTCTCAATCAATTTTTATCTGTATTCCTTTGTGCAATATTTGATGTTACTAAAAATATAATTTGAGAGTAATTTTTAAGAATAATTCATAAATTAAATTAATAATTAGATTAAATAATAATAATAATAATAATTATATATTAATTAAATTATCTCAATGCTTTTATTTTCTCTATTGATATTTATTAATATTTCCTCTTTTTCTAGTACTGTTTTATATTTTGTATATTCCAATCACTACTATTGTTTTATGATTGCAATAAAGATTTATTTGATTTGATTTGATTTTATTTGATTTGATTTGATTTAGGAGCTAGTTAATGATTGCCTAATTAAAGAATGCTTGCCATCGAGGGGCTCTCCCGGTCTATCGGCGAAGATTAAAGAACTGCTATAGTAAATTATTACAGTATTATTTTATACAGTAATATGAAATTTGATATAAAGTAGTGAAACCATTAAAAAAAATCTATAAATAGTTACATGAAATTCGACTGCTAAAAAGATTAAATGAAATTACACTATACAGGAGGCCGCTAACTGTATTATACAATATTATACACAGGAACGCACATCACGTTAGAAACAGAACGCGCATCGCGTATGACACAAAATGGCTTCCAAATTCTCAATGTCGCAACTCTTTCTATCTACGGCTCTGGCTTCTTCCAGAGCCGTAGATAGAGAGAGTTTGGCCAACTTGGCGCATGGGCGCCATGTTGTCACCAAACAGCGTGCGCGCGTATAGCTTTATAACATTTTATAAAACACTGATGCTGCATAAACTTTCTTTCATTATTCC
>NW_022727533.1:72527-90877 GCF_011630105.1 Anneissia japonica
ATTTAACATATCATTGTAAATATCATATACTGTATAATCATATTTACCTAACTTTGGAATTAATTAATCAGTGACGTGCTGTATTATTTCGAGAAGATAAAGTGAGGACGATTCTTTATTTTTTTTCCGTTACGATTACCTTTTTGTTTTGAAAGTCTACTATCATCTCTAGCTAGGCCTAGAGCGCCTATGTAACTTACAGTAGTTGCTAGCAGCCTACTCTATATACCATGGCATGAGGCTCCTAAATAAGAGTCAACACTGCAGAGGAGAAAGGTTGGTTGTGCAGACAGAGTAGGTTTGTGAATCGTCGGCGATAATATGGTAATTTCGCCTGTAAATGAATGATAAAAATATTAATAACATGAAAGTTTTTTAATTGTATCTAGGCCTCTAGGCCTAAGACTTTGTAAACTTTAATTTATGAAATAAAATATGCTGGTCATCATCAAACCAACAAATAGCCTAGGCCTATTTGTAAATTGTGATCTAAACAATAAATCAAAGTTGAAGAATTATTGCATTGAGAGAAAGTATACTTAAATTCACTATAAAGAATACCCGCCTTTCAATTTAATAAACAAAAAATAAATACCCAACTTCTAAACACTTCTTCAGGCCCATTTATAATTTTTTGTTTCCTTAAATTATAAGGAAGTGTACTCATTTTAATATCTGTCTCTTATACACATCTTGCCATAGGGTAGAAATGGGGATTTTTTTTTATCGCATACTTGTACGTTTCTACCCCGAATATTAATTTCTGATTTATTAGACTTACCCTATCTTCTTGAGAATCAATGTACAATCTCCATAAGTTTTTGATGCATTGTATGCCGTTGATATTTTGGCTTTTTATTGATGTTATTAATGCTTTATAAATATCTTGAGGTTCAACATAAGAGTCTCCGTTTGTGTTTACCTCATCAACTAAAAAACCAAACCGGTTTTCTCTTGATCATTTTATTGTCTTGCATTCGCGCGTCTTGTATCATATGACTAGGTGCGACATTCGAACCCGTAGTCGTTATCATTTTTCCGTATTCAAAATTCAAGATTACAAAAAAATAATGCTTTTTACCTTAATTATCTTTGATAAGAAAACTTCTTTTTAAGTAAATTTTTACAATTAAACGGGTTGTCGTAATCGACATTTTAAAAATCAATCGTAAGCGAATGTATAATATAACGTCTCCTTAGAGAAGTGTATACCGTCCTCCCTTAGATTAGTAGTTAAATACAGCCGTGTAGTATGCTGCCGTGATTCGGAAGAACGCATTATAAGCCAAAATCATAGTTTTAAGATATTGAGCAAAATGTGTTTCTTGTTAGCCTTTTGTTATGGAAATGAATTATATTGAATTTTTTGTGTAAATGTACTAATTAGGCCTACACAACAGAAAAACATACTGAAGTACTTTTTCTGTTTATTTTTTTCTATAACCCAGTCAAAATGGACATAATGCGCTTTTCCAAATTAAAACAAAAGCCAATGCAGCATGAAAAATGTTAGGCATTATATCCAGTTTTGCCAGTAGAATGCATGCATTATTCTTTACTTAAGGAACAATTTAAAGTGAATTTTCACCAGGACTTTAGAGGTTTAAATTCCATTATTTTTAAATAACTTAAAACAAAACAAAATATAATGTTTTTTAAGGGTTTTTGTTTATATTATTTAGCAACATTATCACATTCACTCTCATAAAATATTTACAAAATGTGTCTGATCTGATTTATTAGATGTTGTATTTCCCCTAAAATTTGGTATGGTACATGTAAAATTTAAATTAAATACTATCGTTAACCACTACAGAAAGAATAAGCAACAACACTGTTAGTAAGTTTTTTACAACATAAATCAGTTTATTTAAATTCACTATGAAGAACACCCCTTTCAATTTAATAAACAACTTCTAACCAAACACACTTCTTCAGGCCCATTTATACATTTTTTGTTTCCTTAAATTATAAGGAAGTGTACTCATTTTAATATAGCTAAATATTTTAAATGTAAATTTAACATAGGTATTATATGTAAATTCCAAGCATTGGTTTAATAATTGGAAAGTCTAAGTAAAACATTTTTATGTGTGTATTTTATTTTGTTTTTTGAATGGTCTTAGTTATAAGAGTAATTATTTATATTACAGACTAAAATTTATATTATGGCCACAATTTGGTCATGGGCATATTGCAACTTGTTCTTTAAAAGATGAAGAACAATGCATTCTTCTTTTATTAATTGTACTCTAATCAAAAACAAACTTGGTAATTTGCCTTATTATGCCCTTCCACCAGCAAGGGAACTAATTAAATATGCATCGTTGTCTTCTGTGATTGGTTGATTGCTCGCTTTTCAATGCTTGGTGAATATAATGCACGCTTCCGGATTTTTTTGCTTTGGTGGATGGATATAATGCGTAATTCTCGTATTAATTTCATATTTATAAACATTTTTTAGGGTATATGATCAATTCACACGATAGATTACATCCATAGGATGCCACTAAGCCAAAAATCTCAAAATTCTCAAAAATGGATATAATGCGTTTTTCCGAATCACGGCAGTATGGTATCACTAATTTTTATTATAAATATCAGCATGTCTTTAACTTTAATATTTCGATTTTGACACTACTGGCGTCCCTCTTATCTCACAGCCAAACACACTACACTCATATGCTCTTGTTTTTATGTGTTCTAATACATTTAGTTCTTACCAACATTATCCTAACCACCATAACCATCTTCGTCATCATCACTTTAGTAAGGTGAACGAGCACGATGATCTATTTCAAAAACTAGGACGCCCTCTCCCAAACATGATTACTTTCTACTGCCAAATCGACTCTTCTACTGTATTTGTTACGCGTAAATGGCGGAGAACGCTATGTTGTGTTTGTAAGATCTTTGCCCAAATGTCTAGCGACCCCACAACCTATTTCCCCCCCCCCAAAAAAAAAACAACCTATTCTGCTCCTATGTTCCACGACCCCCATTTAGAAATTTATTGCAGCGAACAGACACTGTATACTGATCATATCAATATAGCAACCGATGACTACTACAACAGTTTTATTGTAAAAACTCTAACATTAAAAAGTCGGCGATTGACTTAATAGTGCTTAGCTATACACCAGTGGAAATTATTTATACGTAGGATAGATTTATTAATTTATTAATTCCTTCAGGACTCGCAGGCTCCCAGAAATTTGTTTTCTTCCAATAATATAACCTTCGTATGAATAATTTTCAATAGTGTATTATACGCAACTACACTTCGCTCTCCAATTCGAGACCACCTTTCGGACCTGGCAATTTGGGGTGGTCTCGGGGTTGCAGTGGTGGATCCGGGGTGTGGGGGGGGGGGGTTCAAGGGGTTCGGACGAACTCTCCTCTGTAAAGAAACGTGGTCCTGTTGAGATCTTAAGTTCTATAATTATAAAAGTAGATGCTGCCCTCTATGAGAGGCAATGATAGGTTAGAGGTGAAAGGAGAAGCATGTGATAGAAGAGAGGAAGAGACATATATGTGGGGTGTTAGACCAGTGATTGCTGTTAATAAAAGTTTGTTCTATAATACAACGTAGTCTGTCTGCTTTGATGCTATAAAGACGTAACACTGGCGACGAGGATAAATAAGTAATAAATACGGTAATACATTTAATTTGGCTTATAAACCAGATTTGATTGTACAGCATACATCAAACTGTGTTCGATTTTTCAACATGGCTTGAAGATAGATTTTTGTAGTGACATTCCAGTACTTGACTTAGAGTCGGATCCTACAACATTTTATTTATTTATTTTTTATTTATTTGTTCTTTATACTGGGTGGACTCTTTGGTCAAAAAGACTGTTCTCCCAGAGTGCCCAGTATACACACAGATAAAATGGAGAAAGTCCTAACAATAGAAAGTAAAAAAAAGACACCATAAAACTAAAAAGTAAAGATATATAAATAGATATGTAAAAATATATAAATATAAAAAGTTCAAAAATTCCTAGTCCTAAGACCGAAAGGTCCACTGATAAAACTCAGACTAGAAAGTATAATGCACACTCCAAGTACCGAAACGCACCGCGCCGGGACCCAACATCCCGACACCAGCCGTGCCACCATCAGGAATTGACTATTCCCGATGATAACACAATCAATGCCGAAACACTGATTCCTGACACAATGCCTGATGATGACACAGCCAATGCCGAAGCACCGAATCCCGACACGAGGGCGCGCACCCCGATACCTGGAGCATGCATTATACCATCTAGTCCTTAGAGTTCCAAACAACAGAACCCCTGAAAGAAAATCTTCTTCTACCAGGTTCAGTTCTAGCCTTTGGTAAAAGTAAATTACCAGTAGAACTGGATCTGGTAGAATAGTTATGTACATCTCTTAACAGAGTAAAACAATTAAGGTGAGTAGGGACTCTGCCACTCAAGCATTTTTTAACTGAAGTAAGTAAATGATTATTTCTTTTTTCACATAGAAAAGACCAACTGAGAGATAAATGCATTCTAATTAGATTTGAGCGATTATCAGCTTTAAGAATCACTTGAGCAGCCCTATTTTGCAGCTTTTGAAGCTTGTCTTTCAAACCATTCCCACAGTTTCCCAAAACTGAGTCACAATAATCAAACAAAGGTAAAATCAAAGACTTATAAAGTAAATTTAAAGAACTAGTATCCAAATAATGATTCAATCTACAGAGAAGACAATTCTGCCGCTAACCTTTGTACAGAGTGTGTGAACTTGGCAATTCCAGGTAAGTGAACGATCAAACCAAACACCTAAGTATTTATAATTATTAACAGCTTGAATGGCAGCACCCCCAATTCTTAAATCAAGATCAGCTGCACCACGTAATTTCATACGAGAACCAAAAAGAAGAGATTTAGTTTTGTCAATATTTTATTTTCAAGAAGCCAATCAGAGACATTTTGAAAATCGTTTTGTAAAGTGGTTTAAACTTCATTAAAAGCAAAAAAAAAAAATAGCAGTATCATCTGCATACATAAAAGTGGTACAGTTTTCAATAAAGTGGGAAGATCGTTGATAAAAATAATAAACAAAAGAGGTCCAAGAATCGATCCCGAGGAACTCCACACCGAATGTAAGCTGGCGAAGAGTTCATATTGTTAATTGACGTAATTTGTTTCCTGTCTGAGAGGTAAGGTTTAAACCATTTAAGTTCAACGTTATTAAGCCCAATTAATATTTTAAGAAGAGTCAAGTGATGAACAGTATCGAAAGCTTTTTTAAGATCTAAAAAGATGGCTCCAGTGAACATCCCATTGTCAGTATTGCCTAAAATATAATCAGAAACCTGGAGAAGAGTAGTAGAAGTGCTGTGTAAAGGACGGAAACCAGATTGTTGAGGAGAAAGGAGATTATTAATAAGATAAGAATAAAGATGATCATGTAAAATACGTTCAAAGACTTTCATGAGAGTAGGTAAGATAGAAATGGGTCGGTAATTGTTACAGACATCTGTGGACCCCCCTTTATGAATAGGAATAACTTTAGCCAGCTTCCAATCGGTGGGGACCTCCCCCAGGGAAAGAGAAAGATTAAAAATAAAAGTGATATGCTGAGAAATGCATGGTGCAGCTGATCTGATAAGTTTAGGACTCAGACCGTCTAAACCACACGCTTTGTTAATAGATAAACAAGAAAGAGCTTTATAAACATCATCGGTTAAAACTTGTTTAAAATTAAAACAATTATTAACATCAATATTATTATCATTATTATCACTATCATTGTCATTACCACTACTAGTACTACTATTAATATTATTATTATTATTATTATTGTTAATATTAATAGACATTAAATCATTTAAAATGGTTTCACTAATTATACAAAAATAATCCTTAAATCTTTGAGCAGTAATATTTACATTATTCACGTCGTTCTTAAAATTAATCGTAGTACTACTACTTTTCTTCTTATTAGAAACAACTTCTTTTAAAGTTTTCCACAACTTCTTACTGTTCAATTTATTATTATCAATAGTGGAAAGAAAGTAGTCTTTTTTAAGATATCGCCTCATGCTGTTCAACATATTTCTGTGCATTTTATAAGCGTCCCAATCAGCAAGTTCATTACTACGCTTAGGTTTTTGTCTCAGGTACTTCGCTTCTCGGCGTAATGACAAATAGTCTTGATTTATCCACGGTAGTAGATTGGTAGAAACTTTAATATTAATGATAGGTGCATGCAAATTGCAAATATCATTAAAAATTGAGTTAAAATATTTTTAAAAAACTTGATCACAATCATCTGAAAAATTGATTAAGTTCCATGGTGCCTTAGCAAGATCAGATAGAAAGCGATCAGTTACAAAATGGCGTGAATAGAAACTGTCCATAGACATCATGATAACCGCTAAAGGAGTAACGAACGATAAACAAAAGCAGGCTATACTCCTTCATGCTGGAGGAAACCGCCTACAACAATTTTTTTTTGCACTACCAACAGTAGCAGCTGCCGACGCTAATGACGCGAACACGATGACGTACGCAGCGACCCTAGATAAACTGGACACCTACTTTAGCCCAAAGACAAATGAGCCATACGAGCGACATAGATTTCGACGACTAAGGCAGGAACAAGGAGAGTCAGTGAGTAACTTTTTAACAAAATTAAATAGACAAGTTAAATTTTGTAATTATGTTGATGACACTAGCAAACATGTACGCGACCAATTCATTGAGGGATGCACAACTGAAAAGCTAAAAAAAGTACTTCTCGAAGAAGGAAATGATTTGACATTAGAGAAACTAATTAAAGTTGCAAGCTCCTACGAAGCAGTTTTACACCAATCATCAGCGATGTCCAATAATACCTGTTCAAATGTCAGTAGAGAAACGACTGAAAAGAAAGAGTACAAACAGAAACACGACATACAGTGTTGGAAGTGTGGTAGACATGGACACATGGGAAAGGAATCATGGTGCCCAGCGAAAAACAAAGAGTGTAATAAATGTGGACATTTGGGTCATTTTGCTGTTATGTGTAAGACTAAGGACTATAAATCTAAGCAAAAGTATAAAAGGGGTAAACAAAGTAGTAAGAGTCAATCTGGTAATAGGTCTCTGAAAAGGAAAGGGAAGGTTTATAATGTGCAAGATAGTGATGAAGAATTGTTCAGTATTGAGGTAAACAGGTTATATGATGAACCAGTTTATGAGGCACATATTGGGGTCAAAAGGTCAGTGTCCTAATAGACTCAGGTGCACAATGTAACATAACAAACAGGAAATGTTATAACATGTTAAAAGAAAAAGGATTGAAATGTAAAACTGAAGTAGTTAAGAGGTTTTTAAAACCATATGGAACAACAGATCGGTTGAAAGTAACAGAACGATTCTGGACAAATGTTAAAATGGAGAATAATACAGTTGAAAATGTAGCTTTTCTAGTGTCGGAAACTCTTGGGAGAACAATTTTGGGACGGAAAACGTCAACCGAAATTGGTGTTTTGCATACCTGTAAATTCTGTTGTTGATGAGTTCACTAAGGTTTTCTCAGATGAGAATATTGGTATAGTTAAGTGATTACCAGCTTGAATTACATATTAAAGAAAATCCTACCTATACTGCACAGGCATGTAGGCGCATTCCATTTAGCTTAAGGCCAAAGGTGGAAGCCAAGTTAAAAGAACTAGAGAAAATGGATATTATTGAGAGGGTAGAAGGGTCCACCCCTTGTGTAAACCCTGTTGTTATTGTTCCCAAACCCAACGGTGACATACGACTATGTGTTGATATGTGGATGGCAAACAAAAACATAATTCGGGAACGTCATCCAATTCAAACGGTAGATGAAATTCATATGTGATCTGGGAAGTAGTACCATGTTTTCTAAACTTGATTTAAGTAATGGGTTTCACCAAATTGAATTAAAACCGGGAATATCCCGAGAGATTACAACATTTATAACACATGTTGGCTTGTTTAGATACAAGAGATTGATATATGGAGTAAATTCAGCCCCAGAGCAATTTCAACACATCCTTAGAGAAGTAATAGCTAACTGTCAGGGTGCTGAAAACATTGCTGATGATATTATTGTACACGGTAAAGATGCTAATGAACATAATGTTAGATTAAGGAAGGTATTAGACACACTTGCACGAAGAGGGTTAACTCTAAACCGAAGCAAGTGTAAGTTCATGTGTAACGAGGTTGAGTTTATGGGACACTTAATAGCAAGTAAGGGCATCGGTCCGACTGAAGAGCGAGTACGAGCGCTTAAGGAAGCGAGAGCACCTATGAACAGTGGCGAAGTTCGAAGCTTTTTGGGACTTGCTAATTTCAGTGGACGATACATTTCAGACCTGGCAACTCTCTCAAAACCTTTGAGACGGCTGACCAGATATAACGTACTCTTTAAATGGGGAAAGATTGAACAGACGGCATTTAACAAATTGCGAAATGCACTAGCCGATGACAAAAAGGTAGCATATTTTGATCCAAAGCTCAAGATAAGAGTGGTCGCTGATGCAGGTCCTGTGGGAATATGGGCAGTGCTCCTACAGAAACATGACAATATGTGGAAGCCTGTTTCATATGCCAGTAAAAGCTTAAGTGACACAAACTGAAAAAGAGGCGCTGGCACTCGTGTGGGCAGTTGCACGATTTCATCTGTATTTGTTTGGAAACTGTTTTGAGTTAGTGAATGATCACAAACCACTTGAGATTTGTTGTTCCTAAAGAGTTAAGATGGTCAGTATTAAAGATTACACATGAGGGCCATCCTGGAATTGTAAATATGAAACAAAGGTTGCGCACCAAAGTTTGGTGGCCCAAGATAAACAAAGATGTAGAGAAATTTGTTAAGTCATGTGCGGGATGCCAACTAATGGGGAGACCCGAACCACCTACTTCGTTAAGACCCACTGAGATCCCAGAGGGACCATGGCGTATGATAGGTATTGATTTCTTAGGACCACTACCAACGGGGGAGAGTATACTAGTAGGTGTTGAGTACTATAGTAGGTTTTATGAGGTAGCAATAACGAAATGTACTACAGCAGATAAGGTTGTTGTATGTCTTGAGAAATGGTTTTCTAGATTTGGACTACCACAAGTGGTAGTTAGTCACAATGGTCCACAATTTATTAGTTCATCATTTAAGGAATTTATGGCAGAAAAGAACATAGTACATAGGCTAGTAACTCTACATAGCTAGTAACTAAATACCCTCAGGCCAATGGGGAAGTCGAAAGACAGAATTCAGCCATACTTAAAAGGATAAAGATAATACAAAAGAGATTGGAAAGGTTACCTTATCCGATTTGGCAGCTATTAGGACAACACCTCACCCTGCCACAGGCAAAACGCCTGCTGAGTTATTGTTTGGTAGAAAATTAAGAACTAAACTACCAGAGTTATCCACAGAAGTGGTGATCAGAAAAGATGTCATCGAGAATGACAAATCTTCTTATACGTTAAAGTCTAAAGAGTATGTAGATACTAAACGTCGAGCACAGGATTCAAACATTGAACCTGGAAATAAAGTGTTGTTGAGTAATGAGAAAATTAATGAATTTAGTACCAATTTTGAACCTAAGACGACGTCATGGGTAGAAAAGGTAATCAAGCCTAGGAAGATTTTTAAATTTAGTATCCTCAAAATGAAGGTGGTTTGAGGCTTTACTTTACAGAATATAGCACTATTACGGTGGCTACTTGCCACCTGATAATTTTCCCCACGGATTTTTTTCTACCTAGAGAGTTATTCCCAAGGCTATTTCCCCCCCCCCCCCATTTTTTGATGCATTGTTCCTCCTAGTTTTCCTATTGATTTTTTTCCATCAGGTTATTTTCATTATACTTTATAAGAGAGAACATATTTTTTTTTTTTTATTTTGTGTTTTCTCTATATCAATTAATTATTGTCTAGTCGTTGTAAGCTTACACTAAAAAGGTGTGCCGATGATACAAAAGAGTTATTTAATCAATTGACTAATTGACTATTGATGCATTCGCAATACAGTATTGATGAAGCCTAAATACACATTGTAGAAACGTTTTGAAAGTTCAAATCCGGATTTACATAAGAATTAGAGGAAAGAAAACAGGATATCTTTATAACATGTTTCCTCTTTTGGAATTTCGATATCACATCTATTTTCTAGTCGTTCTATATACCCATATTTCTCTGCATCCACAAAAAAAACCCCCAAAAACAAAAACAAAAACAAAAATTAAAAAAACACTCCGGCAAGTAGCGGAAGTATTATTTCTGTACTTCTACAGTACTTTTTTGAGGTCAGTGCTCAATAGTGATTCTCTTCTAGGGTGTAGGGGAGTATGGCAGGAGGGGTAGAAAGAGTGTCGAATGTTAGGAAAGATTCACCACCGTAGCCTATTAATTTTTTGTTTGTTTGAGTAATGAATGTTTATGTACATAGTTCGGGTGCTTAAATTAAACATACATTGAAACTCAAATTGTACATGGCTTTATTAAAAATATTTTTGTTTATGTACCTGATATTGCCGATAAGCACTCCCTAAAATCTGCTTAAAAATGCTCAGATTGTCAGAACGCCCAAGGGTGGGGGCTATCAGTTTATCGATCTATGGAAGAAAGACTACGTATCCAACTACTCAATAATGTTGATTTCCGTCCATCTAAAAATAAAAATTTTCCCGGAGGAGGACCCTCCACCCCCCTTCGTTGTTGGGTTTATGGGAAAATGAACCCCCTTTTACAAATCCTAGACCCGTCCCTGGGGTAGGTCTCCAATTAGAGGGCTAGCTTTGTGTTAAAAGTTTAAAGATTGTTATTTGGGTCTTTAGAAAGTGGTCTCGAATTAGAGGGGTCTCGGAATTAGAGGGGTGTTGGATTGGAGGGTGCACTGTATTCTAATTGCTTGTCCATGTTAGTCCTGTCCATGATTTTGGTTTCTCCATTAACGTCTGGCCACCCTAGGTGTTTATAGCGCTGTCTAGAATGAAAAATAAAAATACGGGACTTGAGGCAAGTCTAGACAGAATATATTCTTTGTATCACCATGGACCTATTCAGGACAATGTTTATAAATATAAAAATATTCTAAGTTGATCGAGCGACACGTTCTTCTTCGTATAGTCGCGTTGCGTTTAGTGTGAATCATCAGTCTCATGGCACTATAATTCATATAATTTAACTTTAAAGTATTGTCACTTAAATAATTATCTTAGTCTATGTAATTAAGCAATTGCTTTAAGGGTTTCCGAAATGGCTTCACTGAGGCCAGAATATTATAGCAGGAAGGAGTCACAACAAAACCCTCTCTTTTGATCAGTCTACTTTTCCGACAAACGTGAGCATGCGCAGTAAACCTTCTTATGCTTGTGACGAAGAATTTAAGGCTTGAGTTAACTTGTCATCTACACCAAAGATACTAGAAACACAAGATAGGGCACTCGCATAGTAAAAATGAGGCGGAAATCGTGCCCGACGTAAGCGGCGTTCTTCTTTTTAACCATGCAAGTTTTCTATACTTTGTGCTCGACGTACAGGGCGCCCTTCTGTTGCTAAGTATATCCAGACCATAGAGATACTAGAGCGCTAACCACAACGTATTCGATGTTCGAAATACGCAGAGCTCTGTGTGTGTACCATCCAAGATAGCTGCCATAGATTTAGCCAATCAAATTTGCCTAAGCACCATCGTTTGCAATTGCGCCCTCAATTTACACAGAAAGTTCAGTACAGCTAGTTACCCGTATGTTTGAAACTCGAGCGTTGCGGTGTTTGGGTGTAATGTACACGAATTTAATTTTCATTCCTAGGTACTTTATTTTTGAATAAGATGCTCCACTTGGCCTCGTTTTGGCTACGATAGTTTAATAATTTGTTATTACCATTACTCATAATCATTAATGAAATAATAGTCAATCAGAGGGCTTATTAATATGTAAAAATATGTATACTGAGCCTGAAGGTGGCGCTTTACTACGACGACCATCTTGGATAGTACACATACATACCTCTGCATTGCTTCGCCATCTTGTCAGCACTGTAGTTGTTTAATAGCTCTATGCAACGAGATAAGCTGAAATCGACAAACGCGCATGTGTCGATAGCTCTTACAATCATAACTGTTGATAGTTAATATTATCATACCGCCCTCTCTAGTTTAACTACTCCATGTCGTCCATATTGGTTGTTATTTTACGGGAGTGAAGCTGTGACAATAAAGGAAAACACACACGACACTTTAAGCTGTATCTCTTTATTCAGTCTATTTACATGGTGTCAGAATATTGCCGAAATTCCCACGTATGGTAAGATAGGCGAGTTCTGTTCCGAAACAGAGCGGTTTGAGACGTATGTTCTACGATTAGACGAATACTTTGAGGCGAACGACATCGAGGACGCGGACAAGAAACGTGCTATTTTCAATACCGTCGTTGGTCCATCTAAATTCAGGCTCATCGAATCGATTTTTGCTCCAAAGAAACCAAGTGAGGAATCTTTTGACACTATCATTAAAGTACTTAATGCTCACTTCCAACCAGCTAAATCAAAGATAATGGCTAGATTTGACTATAATTCCAGGAGCAGACTAAGTGGCGAAACCGTTTCATCTTACTTGGCCTCCCTCCGGTTACTCGCAAAATTTTGTGAATATGGTCTTTGAATGAGATGTTACGTGACAGGTTGATATGTGGAATAAATCACGTACCGATTCAAAAAGACCTATTAGCGAAAGGCGATTGCTTAACACTGGATTCTGCTGTACAACTTGCTCAGGCTATGGAATCAGCTGAAGAGCACACCGCACGCATAGGCCTAGCACAGACGAACCAACAACAGCACCAGCAAGTTGATGCTATACAATATAGGCTTAATAACATTAGTAAACAACCACATTCGAATACATCCCATCATGAAGCCCGCCAACCGGGACCCCGCCAACCAGCCCCAACACAGCGTACCTGCGGAAATTGTGGATTTTTTCACCAACCAAGACAGTGCCCAGCATACGGCAAGCAGTGTTATAACTGTCAATTTAATCATTTTTCAAAATTATGTAGGTCAGCCCGGTTTGCTACCCAAGTTCACACCATACACGATGGCAGTCAGGTCAGTGAAACTTGTGATTCTGAATTCCATATAACTGAGATTGGTGGTACACTCTACACAAATAAGGAAGTAAGAGTAGACGCATACATAAACAACTTATTGACAAAATTCAATCTTGACACTGGGGCAAAGTGCAACGTAATGCCTCTCCGCGTACTGCATGAAGTTGAACCGCATGTAAACATTGACAACACTGCCACAGCTACATTGACATGCTTTAGTGGGACTAAACTGCACAGTCCAGGAACTGTTGAGCTACTTTGTACTATTGCTGGTACACAACCTAAAATCAAATTTAGAGTTGTCGACAAGCACACATCTATCCTTCTCGGTCTCCAGGACTGTTTATCATTCAATCTATTAACGTTTAGCTCCGACGTCCATGAACTCACTGATGATCCGTTTGTACAGAACATTGTGACAAGCTACAGTGACCTCTTTGATAACACAACGGTAGGCAAACTGCCTACAACCTATCATAATAATAATAATAATAGTGTAGTTTTATATAGCGCACAAATCCATCTAATGTAAGATGCTCAGGGCGCTTGAAATTTGACAATCTTATTGATCCTGTTGTACGTCCTCCCAGAAAAGTTCCCTTTGCCATGAAAGCGAAAATCATACAAGAACTCAAACACATGACAGACCAAGGTATCATTGCACCAACTACCGAACCAACTCCATGCCTTTCATCTATGGTGGCCACATACAAAAAACAATCCAACGATATCCGTTTATGCATAGATCCACGCGATCTTAACCGTGCTATACAGCGTCCACACTATCCTATGCGAACAGTCGAGCAGATTGCAGCCGACCTCAACGGTGCTACTGTCTTTTCAACGCTAGATGCCAAATCCTCATTTTGGCAGGTGCCTCTAGATGAATCATCCTCAAGATTGACGACTTTCAACACCATTGTTGGTCGGTACAGGTTTCTTCGTATGCCTTACGGTATAAACTCTGGATCGGAAGTCTTTCAGCATACAATTGAAAACCTATTTGCTAATCTTCCTTGTTTCATAGCTGTTGACGACATAATGGTTTATGGTAAAACGCAGGCGGAGCATGATACCAACCTGGAGCAAATACTTCAGAGAGCACGTGAAGTAAACTTAAAGCTCAATCTATCAAAGTGTAAATTCCGCGTAAGCGAAGTAACACACTTAGGTCATATCTTCTCGAAAGATGGCATGAAGCCAGACCCAAGGAAGGTCGACGCAATCATCAACATGCCTACACCCACCGACATAACAGCAATCCAGCGTTTCCTCGGAATGGTTAACTATCTAGCTAAATACATACCAGGCCTAAGCGACAAAGCGGCGCCGCTCAGAGAGTTAACAAAGAAAGAAATCGCATGGCATTGGCATGACCAGCATGAACACGCATATACACAAATCAAGCAAATGTTCTCTGCCGCCCCAACATTTCGATATTTTGATATACGCAAACCAGTGACGCTGACTTGCGACGCTTCCAAATTCGGTCTAGGCTGTGCCTGTATCCAAGAAAATGGCCCCATAGCCTATGCATCGAGAACCATGTCGACAGCAGAGCAGCGATACAGCCAGATCGAAAAAGAACTTCTTGCTGTGGTTTTTGCCTGCAACAAATTTAGAGACTACATATATGGTCAACCAGTCACTGTCGAAACAGACCACAAACCGCTTATTACAATATTGAAGAAACCTATGCACGCTATTCCAGCACGCTTACAGAGAATGCGCTTGCAACTTCACAAATACGACATCAATCTACTGTACACACGTGGAGCAGAACTGTATGTCGCAAATACTCTCTCGAGAGCACGACTTATGCCTAGCAACACCAGCACTAAAACTGATGAACACTTTGAGGTTATGATCATCGGACGCATTTCAGTGTCCAAACGCATAGAGCTACAGGAAGCGACCAATGCAGATCCACAGTTACAGCTACTCGCAGCTACTATTCGACATGGTTGGCCAGACAAAAGTTATCGCGTCCCTATAGACATACGCACTTACTTCCCTTTTCGAGATGAACTCACTATAAGCGACGATGGTCTAATTTTAAAAGGCCTAAAGGTTTTAATGCCAAAACATCTTCAACCGACATATACACAGATACTTCATGAAGGCCATCCCGCAGCGGAAGCGACAAAACGCCGAGCACGAGACATAGTTTATTGGCCTCGGATGAATGCTGACATAGAACAATATATCAATTCATGTGCCATTTGCAACAGTATGAAGCCACACTCGCAGAAGGAACCCCTCCAGAGCTACACTGTTCCAAAAGCGCCCTTTGAAACTATTGGCATTGATCTCTTTCAATGGAATGGTTTAAACTACTTAGCATTAGGTGATGCATATTCCACCTGGTTTGATTTCTGTTCTCTTTCATACACAACTGCACGTAACATAATTTTAAAGCTCAAAGGAAAATTTGCAACGCACGGTGTACCACAGACAATTATAAGCGATAATGCACAGCAATTCGCTGGTCATGAATTTCAGGCTTTCGCAACAAAGTGGAACTTCATCCATATTACCAGTAGCCCTACACAAGAACCTCCTGAACCTCCGTAACGTTCCAACAAGCCCCACTTTGGGTTCACCCGCACAACGTCTCATGTCACGACGTCTCATGACACCATTACCAGTTTCCGAATCACTCTTCGTCCCAAAAGTCATTAACAACGTCACCAGAAGCTTAGAACAACGTCGCCACACTGTAAAACAATCGTATGACAAACATGCCCGGAAACTCCGCCCTCTTAACCCAAACGAAACCATTCGTGTTCAAACAGCCTCTGGATACAATCAACTTGGTACAGTTGTGCAGCGCAGCAACTATTCACGTTCATATATAGTAAATGTTGAAAGGAAGTAACTACCGACGCAATCGCAGACACACATTACCAGTCTCAGAACGCAAACTTGGTCGACAAATGCTCACAATTCCACAACCGGACGCCTTCCCTGACTATGATATTGAACCACTACCACCCACCCCGCAACAACCAACTACTGGTATGGTAACCACACGCAGTGGTAGAATTTAACGTCCCCCACCAAGATTTGACTTATGAACACTAGACATCCATAATGAACTCTATAAACTCATCACTGACACTATCTACAGCACTTTCGACTTTATTATTGTTTTAAAAAAAATAAAAAAATAAAAAAAATAGAAAAAAAGTTAAGTTTTGTGATTCCATCTTGGAATTGGATCCCAAAGGTGTAGTGATCTATTAAGCCAAGCAGTTTGGTTTACTTGTTTTTTGTTGTTGTTTAGAGTTGAACATTTGAAGTTTAAAGTTATATAGTGTGTCTTATAGTGGGGATTGTATTATTCAGAATATAATTCACAGTATCTATAAAAAGGAGGATGTTGATAGTTAATATTATCATGCCGCCCTCTCTTACTCCATGTCGTCCATATTGGCTGTTATTCAATCAATCAATCAATCCATCAATCAATTTATTTGGAAATTGCACCTTTGCATCGGTGGCACACACAAAAAGTGGTGCATCCATAAGAAAAACACAGCACGTCTTAAACTAATCTTACAGGCATTAAAGAGCTACAGTAGAAAATACATTTGAACAAAATTTTCGGTCTTAAATTAATACACAGAACATATTCAATCAGAGCCTAAAAAATTAAGCAAATTTAGCACTACAAAAAATACAAATATACACATACATACACATAAAACATACATAAACAAATATATAATTATATACATATGTATACATATATACATAACATACATACATATACACATATACATACATATTATACATACACACACACATACATATACACACATACATATACACACATACATATACCCAAAAAAAATAATAAATACATACATATACACACATACATATTATACATACACACACACATACACACACATATACACACATATACACACACACATATACACAACTTTAAAAAAAAAATACATATATACACACACACATATACACAACTTTAAAAAAAATACACATACATATATACGCATATATACACATATATACACATATACATATATATACACATATACATATATACATGCATATACACATACACACACACACACATACATATCCACGCACATACAAAAGACACACACATATGCACATAATATACACATACATATAAATACACACCCATACCATACACAAACACATCTACGTATGCACACAAATCACATAAAATGTCAATTAATACTTAGAAATTACAATTTCTTAAAAAAAGTTTTAAAAAAATTATATGTACGGGAGTGAAGCTGTGTCAATAAAGGAAAACACACACGACACTTTAAAGCTGTCTCTCTTTATTCAGTCTATTTACAATAACATTAGCAACGTATCGCGAGCGAGATCGTCGTGATTGAAATATCGATTTAGGCTAGGCCTTTAATTAGGCCTATAGGAACTAGCGGCAGCAGGGAAAATATAAAACCAATTAAATTGTGATGTTTTAATTGGCATGTGTGTTTTGAAGAGAGTTTGCAAGTGTATTATTTTTAGCCTATAGGACAGGTTGGAGGCTAGGCCTAGACCAGGAGTAGATCAGGAATAGCCAAGGATAGGAGGAGCCTCACGGTCTTCTTGATCTTTGATATTTAATTAAAAAGGCCTAACTATGTTAGTTTTAGTGAATACTAGGCCTTAGCTTACCACTGGTACCTGTCGTGATGGCTAGTACTGGAACACAAGGCCCTAGACAATATTAACATTCTCTAATTCATTCAATAATAAAAATTAATTAGTAGGCCAATCCGCATCCTGCAACAACCACACTACCAATGGAACTCTATTGGCGCGCCATACTTTCTATTGTTGGAAAATCTGGCGGCCGAAATGAGAGGCGGCCGAAATGATCTGAGACCTGGGGGGTTCAAGGGGTTCGGACGAACCCCTCTCTGTGGAAACGTAACAAAATACTATTGGATCCTGGCTTACAAAACGCATTACCAACCGTTTCTCGCGCATCGTGCGGGACGGTCCCACATCTAAGTGATTTTGGATGTAACACGCATGACGCCGAATAATCACGAATTCAGGGAAAATATATTTAAAATTAGAAGAAATTAGTTTTATTAAAATTATAAAATAATCATGCAGTAACTTGAGTCATTAGAGAGCTTTCGTTATCGCGTTTGAGATTCAATTCACCAAAAGCTTTGGCCTTGCGCGTTCATTGTCACAATGTTGATTATCCATGAAGCTATCCAAAAATAAAAACAA
>NW_022727533.1:90941-98877 GCF_011630105.1 Anneissia japonica
ATAGGCTTAGCCCAACTAGCTTTCAATTAAATACATTAGAAACACTGTTTTGGCTCGACGTCGTAATAATTATGTATGAAAGTGTATTCTTCAGGCCTATCAGTTCATCGATCTATGGAAGAAAGAATCCAACTATTCAATAATGTTGGAATATAGAATACATGCCAAGTTGGAGATAGCTAGAGGCTTGAGAATTAACAGGAAATAACCTAATTGACATGAGTCGAGGGCCCGTCCAAGGGCCCCGAAAAATTTTGGGCCTAGACGCTCTCTGGGTACTCTGAATATCTCTAGTGCTGAAATTAAACCTTAAAAATGAGTAGCTAACAAGAACGATAGAATTTTCGATGATCTGGGCCTGATAAAATATAGAATTTCGAAGGTTTATATTATTCGATAAAAAGTTTGGGTTTAATCAAACAAAGCTTGAGATTAGTGGAAAAGCGTAAGATTTTAGAGGAGTGGCTTGAGCTTGAGGTTTGTTCGAAAAACGTGAGGTTCACGCCGGATGCGTGAGAATTGGTATGATATCGGCCTAATAATATATTGACTATATTTTTGATTTATTTTCTTTGGTATAGGCCTAAGAATGAGACAAAATCAGCTGACCTTTTTTAAGAGGAGTAAAACCTTGAATTTTGAAGAAATTAAAGGACACCTCAGAAGTTGGGAAAGCTTATATTTCCGGCCATCTAGGAATCGAAATTTTCCCGGGGGAGGAACCCGGACCCCCTTTCATTTTTTGGTTTATGGGAAAATGAAATTTCCCCCCCCCCCATTTCAAATCCTGGATCCGCCCTGGCCTTATACACTGATCATTTATTGTCATTACACCTAACAACATAATACATATTTACAGCGATATAGACCAATATATAAAGTCACATTTGATGATGTTGCAGGCGTTTATCATCCGAATATCTGAATTATTAGTAGGCCTTTAATGTATACATTATTTTAATCGATTTCAACATACTGTGTATAATATTTAATAATAGGCCTACTATGATGGATAACCATGTATTTTATTCTTTATTTACTGACATGTTTAAAGTCGGAGGCAGACTTTAAGGTGGATAGTTATGGGGCTCATACATTTTTTTAAAAATTAAAAGAAAATATTTTGTCAAAAGCGGCTGTATTATTAGATTTTCGGTAGTAAGTAGGGGCCCATCGCCTTTCAGGGACTCATTTGGACATGGACGAAGTTCGGTAAGCGTTTCCCTAAAAAAACACAGGCATTACATAACTGGTAAAACCTCCATAGTGGGGCATCCAGGGGCATAGTTTAAAGAACCCCTTCTAATAAATCTGCCAAATATTGTGTTTGTGGGATTTTGGTCTATTTGGTTTTTTCGGAAATTATACAAAATTTTACGTATTGTTAAGGCCTTGTAGGAGAGTGCTGAGTATCAGTGTTACTGTAAGTAAAAGTAACTAACCCTCTCCAGGGCCCATTTGGACTCGGACTTCGCCCAGAAAGCACATGCGTTACTTAAGGCTTGGTAGTAATGTTTTAGATAGTAGTAGGAGCGCCCCCCCCCCACCCCACCCGCCATCCGAGAGCTCACGAGTTACGCAAATGGGTCTTGTTTATTTAATATGATATGCAATAATTGGACTTTATTGGACAATACATGAAACACTACACCGTTTCTGATATATAAACTGAAATACATTATTCAGCATCGGAAGAGCTTTCCAACGATACCAAACACGACTACTTTTTGGTGAGTTTATATACTTATTCTTATTTTATACACATTTTAAGTATATTTTAAAACAAATAAACACCTATTTTTGAATTATGTTCCATTCTGGCATGAGTGACAGTAGTGTGTATATGTCTGGTTTGTTGCCTGTATAGAAATTATGATTTTAGACACCAACATCATATCTGTAGATTATTTAGTTCCAATTATATGCACATTTTAGATAAATTTGGCGACCATTTTTCAAAATGGCCGCCATTTGTATACCAGGTGGAAAAACAAGTGTCAACAGGGCTTAGGGTGACCAGGAGGGATTAATTAGGATATCTGGCTATGTTGACTGCTTCTAACATTCCACTCCCCCTTACTTGATTTCTAGGCCTCTTTTTTATTTTTTTCCTAGTCTATATGATATACTGTAAATAGTAAATTTTCACAGGGATGCACCTTTATTTTTCAAGTGTTGATAGACCGGCAAGACGATGCTATTATTGGAGGGGTGAAGGGCTATTGCATTAACATTGACCCGTCACATAATGCAAAGCGTGTTATTTTATTGGCGAACGACATGGAGATGTTGGATAAAAACCAATGCTTTTTAAAAAGTTTATGTTAAAAGAATGAAAGTGGAAAAGTTTCAAAAAAGGAGCTGTCATAAATTGACGGGCTTTGTGTAAATAGTAGAAATTTAATTTGGCAATAAATACTCAGGTGAGACGGTACGTAAGAGTAATATTTGTTTGTTGATTAAAATGTATCCTGCATCATGCACAGATGAAATTTGAGTGAAGTGATGAATGTACATACTTTTGATCAGATAGTGAGTTGATGAATGGTGAGTTAATACTGTTAGGGTAATTGTTTTAATTTTCAAATAATTAGAATAATGACAAGCAAAGAGGACAACTTCAAATCTCATTTGTAATTTGGTGGTTCTGAAAAGAACCGTTTGGTTTGGAAAAATATTGGCATGCCACACATGATCTGGCTTTCTTCTTTCTTCGAAGGTACAATTCGTCAATGGTGTTTCTTGCCATCATCATCAGAAAGACCTCAGATGGAGTGGTTGTTCATGATTCTATAAAATGAAGTAAAAAGCATTATTTCCAACATGAAAAACTGTTGCAAAATCAATAAATAAAAACGTGTGCCTGTAGATACGGACAAGACTAGGCTACAGTATAGGCTAAATAAATATAATTATAATAATCGGTCGGCCCCTAGCCTGGAGAAAATTATTTTTAAATGAAAATGATAGGTAGGACCATGGGCAGGACTCAGCAGATAGCTAGCCCAGGCCTATAAAGCCTAGGCCTACAACAAAAAATATTTTCGTTATTTAATAATTAATAAACACAAAAGAATACATGGACAAAGTAATTAAAAAAGTGAAGTGTTTTTTAAATTATTATTTTTTTCGTTTTTAAGGGCCAAACTTGACAATCGTAAGTAAAGTGAAGACCTGGACGTAACTGCAAATGAGACTACAGTACTAAGCGTAGTCCTAGGCTTACACATGAGCGCCACAGAGGCCGATCGAACAGATTTGGGGCCACATTATGATCTTAATATCTCGACCGGACATGATCGATGAAATATACAGCTTTCTACTTTCGTCTGAACTAAATTTTATTAACCTATGACAACCGGGACCCTTTAAAAACATTATTTATTGACATCACTTTCGTTCTTACGATAAAAAATAAGCCAATACATACAACTGATAAAAGAAAGTTATTTTAAGCCGATTTTGACATTTAAAGTATGTATTTTCTCGCCGAAAAAAACTCTAATTAAATACACCAAACACGCACACAAACAAACCGTGGATAATGAACTGCGCATGTGTTTTGTATTTCTAATGTTTAATTGTTTGTGTATTAAGTACTCCACTAACGCCAGAGCGTCTATAGGGGTTTACACTTATAAAGAGATAGTGCTGTGATAAGCTCCGCGGGCGGCCGTAGTGCAATTTAATAGGCGCTGGCTGACTGTTTAATTGGATTAAATAAAGTCGATGTTAGGTTGTGTTTACGAACTTTCAACGAAACCGGATAAGTCAAAAATGACATAATGCCCAGGGTGTACGGTAAGAATGGCCCCGGAAAAAATGGCCCCGGAAAAAATGGCCCCGGAAATAAAAGCCCCGGAAAAAATGGCCCCGGTAAAAATGGCCCCATATGACAGGTAGGTAAAAATGGCCCCAATAATCAAATTCTGTATTAAAACTGATTTTCTTGATTCAATATATGCATTTTTTTATCTTAAATAATTTAGTTATTAAAAGGAATCTAACATCAAACAAATTGCCATTTACATTTTACTTTTTGCAAGAATTAAAATTCAATGATAAAATATTCAAAGATACCCTCTTAATTTCACAAAAGAGTGGGTCTTTTCCAAACAAATACATCCTGCCTAATATTGTGTGTTTAGATTAGATCTTTTGCTTTAACTTTGGAAATTGAGATCATTTTAGATACTATTTCTGTATAAACTAAATTTTTTTTTTCATATTACGCAATCACAGTGTATTAGATTACAAAATTACATACATCCCAAACCACATCAGGACCCCCCCCCCCAATTTGACAGGTCGTCGGAATAAATAATAAAAATGTGACATGCCTGTCACAGTCTTGAGAGTGTCATTTCTGGCCATCCAGAGTTTCCAATTATTTAAAAAAATAGATATTTAATACTTGGACTTGTTTTCAATATAAACATTTCGTGTTTTTTCCGTTTTAAAATGTTTGTGCTCGTTAGCAATTTAGATTTATTGTTGATGTTATCCATGACAGTAATACGTACTGCGAAATGCTAGGCCTATGAAAGTTCCCATAGTTGGTAGTCGCCACGTTATTGGAAATTTTTATTTCAAATTTCACGTAAATGGTTTATAACATTCCCTGGAAGTTCGTCGTTCAAAACTGGTGCCGAATCAATGTTTTAGAGCCTCCCATCAGAGCCATTAATAATAATAATAATATTAATAATTGACCGCAAATATAGAAATGATATCTAATAATATTAATAATTTTTAAAAATACTTAGACCTATTCATTGGAGCTAAAAACTAATTTATTTTAGTTCTCAAATATGTATATTCTTTATGTCGATTTATTAATTAAATTTACACTACAGGGTATTTTACAGCATTTATTTATTTATTATTAATTTTTTTTTCTTGAATTTTATAATTGAGGGCCATTTTTTATTTCTTGATTCAATTCTTGCTTATACAGTATTTAAATATTTGAAGATTAAAAAAAAATATCATTTCTATTACCGAATTTTTCATTGGGGCCATTTTTACCTACCTGTCTTATTTTTTCCGGGGCCATTTTTTCCGGGGCCATTTTTTCTGGGGCCATTTTTTCCGGGGCCATTCTTACCTACATTCAATGCCCAGAGGGTAGGTCATTAGATCGCTCGTTTACGAACCCCAAGTTATTCGGATACGGACAGTAAGGTATAGGCCTTTCATGTCAACAAAACAAACACTTCACCACTTAGCCTTCCTCAGCACAACAAGGCAATTCAACAACGAATTACCTCGCCTTGCCCACGCTCGAACTCCAACCAATTCTAAAGAAAACCCAAGCGTTAGAAACTAGAGCCTAGCCAACTGGGAAAACTACAAAAAAAAAAAAAAACAAAGGGAAAAAGATAGCCTACAGACACTACTGTACTACTACTTCCACTGGTGTTCAGAGCAGACAACGACGTGTCAACAGTGTGTGGTGGACAAGAAATGGGCCTATCGCCAAAAATTTCGTTCATCATCTAAAAATACGGCCATTCTGTTGGTGTGGGGGGGGGGTGTTCCTGACTTCCCGTTGGAGTCCTTTTCCTGGGTGTATTTTTTTGCGCTTTATAAACGGCGTTGTTCCGTCGGGTTCCATCAAAACCATCTTGTATGGATGTCGTTTCCCATATGCTAATTAACGTTTGGGTTGCTTCGTCAGTCCGCCCACTCTGTTCAGCTGCAGCCATTGTATATAGGGGTATATCGTTGTAAAAATAATATTTCGGCTTAAAAATTGGATAATATTTATTAAGTGAGGACTACTCTAGCGATGTCACTGGACGAAGGCATGGATGAAAAGAAATTGCGGACTCAAGTGCTTAATCTGAATAGATTTCTCATAAAAGTAAGGTCAGATGACACCATGCTGTGGGCTATTGCGCCCGAGGCAGCTTCCAACCCTCCAAACTTATCCGGAAAGGATAAGCCCGGAAAGTCCAGATGTTTTAGTAATTAAAGCTAGTTGAGGAATGATTAATTATCACCTCAGGCTTGAATTATCCGGTTTTCGAAAGTTCATAAACGGGCCCTTACTCTATTTTGTCTATGGTTAGTCACGGTTCGTTAGATTACTCTTTAAAGATTCACTACACCGCGCTTCGCTCATTGGCTGTAGATAAGTAGATAAATGTGTTGTGACTCCTTAGTGAATCTAAATTGTCGATTTATGTGTGCTTTTCTGGTTCTAATGTGCGTTCATGCATTCAATAAATGGGTGGAGATAAAAAAGCGGTGAACACATTACTTGTGATCTATTTCTCAATACAGTATTAACTTTTACCAAGGAGGTATACCTCCTTGCTTTTACTTACTGGTTAGGTACACCGATTTCGTTAAAAACATACAACAATGGATTTTAACATGGCAACTGTAAAATTATTTATGGGTATACTTGGCATCTGTTTCACAGTAAGTTAAAGTATTTAGTTGTTTTTATTCTGAATCTGAATTTACGCCTACGTTTGCCTCTCTCCATTCAGGAGTATAAATGGCTACCTGGTACGAGGGTATGGCATGAACGTTGGCTGTGCGTGATCAGCATGACTAGGGATAGGCCTATCCCACAGAAGGCAGAGAAAGTTGCACAGAATGTGCCAACTCGGTATCCAGTGACCAGGAAAATAATTATGCCAGCACCTTGCGTAATATTCTACGGATTGTAAAAGGCCTAAGTAAAGCCCAGTAACAAAAAATGCGACCAACGTCAGTCTTTATTATTATTATTATTATTGTTATTACTACTACTACTACTACTACTATTACTATTACTATTATCAAATTGAACTACAAAAAATATAATTTATAATTAATATAATGTAACTTAAAATACTGCTTTTAAAATACTTGCATTTCGTTTTATCAATTGTATGACATAGTTCATTACTATTTCACTCATCTTTTTAATATTTACTACGATATATAATTGTACTATTTTAATTTTGGAAAATAGCTGTTATCTTTCATTTTATTAACTTACGTAGTGATTTTAACTTTTTCGATGTATTTTATCAAAATCATATGAAGTCATGTGTCTTAGATTAAGATTTTTATTCATAATAATTTGTAATTATTAAGTCTATTTTCAAGTTTAATAATATGCATCTAGTTAATGTTTATACTATTATTTTGTATCACAAAACAGGACCATATGTAAAACAGGTTATTAAACCTTCCTGATATGTTATCCTGTATAATATGATAAATAAATAAATATTGAGGGACTCGCTGATTGTATTATTTTTAAATTAAAAATTAAAACATTCATTTTAATTTTAAAATAATAAAGGCATTGAAATCACTACAGATGCTAGATACCTCAAGTACTAAACCGATAATTCAGATCATGAATAATACATGTACTGTACTTGCAGTATACTATTTGTAATGATGAAAGTGATATTATTATAACAAGAAGTAATGTTATGATAACAAGTTAGACTGTGATGTTTTGATATAATCCTGAGTTTCATTTTCTTAGACTAGATAAGTATACAGTGTAGTTATGTTAGATTTATAAATACTGTAGTTTAATACAGTAAGTTCATTTGTTTATTAGAATACAGTAGTTGCTTATAGTTACGTTATAGTAAAATTTCATATGCCATATTCATAACCAAAAATAGTTAACAGTTTACAATTGTCATTTTCGTACAACTAAGCTTTAATTTTTTTTTAAAAGGGAGTGATGTAATATATTAACACAAACAAACGTCTTTGTATTAGCCTAGCAAAACGGCTGGATAACGGAATACACATTAAATTCTGTCATGTGTTCTGGAAGCCATGTTAAAGCCCCATTCCCGGCAAAATTTCAATTTTTAAGAAAAATCTAATTTTTGTATAATGTTATAAATATTTATAAATATAATACGGAATTGCTAGTTTAACTGAATTTAGACATTCCTAAGAATGAAAA
>NW_022727533.1:98981-137124 GCF_011630105.1 Anneissia japonica
ACATTAGCCTATCCAACGCTGCTGGCTAGGCCTAGCCTTACCTCGATTTAGGTTCTGTTATCACACATAAAAACGGCCGACATGATATTTTCCGTTGCTAGTATTGACACTTGTGAAATATAATATTTCATAGGATTTATTTCAAATTTGTTAAAAAACTGATTCTGACTGAGATTTTGACACTTTAAACAAACATATCTCAGCCTTACCGAACGACCGCATTGTGCGAGATGCGAAGTACAAAAAGTAATCTCATTAGAGAGGGCGCTCTTTATTGACTGTATAAAGTATACATAAAAGCGAGAGTATTCCAGTGGATGCGATCTACAACCTCTGAATTTGCCTAGTAACGATGAATTCGTCGAGAAAATGGTAATATTTTATGAGAAATAGTCTGTATTTCTCATTTTTTTTATTCTTTTGCGTAAAACTGAAATTCATGCCAATATTTTTCCATGATTTATAATAATTGGAGTAATGCAAATGCATATTTTCTAAAAAAAAGTCAGTTTTTAGTGAAATTTTGCCGGGAATGGGGCTTTAACAAGGTGTCTTGTGTGGATTTGTAACTGTGTATTATTAGTATTCAGCACGACTGTGTGTCAATAAAAAGGCAGAATATTACAGTTACGTACACCGATTTCGTTAAAAACATACAACAATGGATTTTAACATGGCAACTCTAAAATAATTTATGAGTATACTTGGCATCTGTTTCACAGTAAGTTAAAGTATTTAGTTGTTTTTATTCTGAATCTGAATTTACGCCTACGTTTGCCTCTCTCCACCCAGGAGTATAAATGGCTACCTGGTACGAGGGTATGGCATGAAAGTTGGTTGTGCGTGATCAACATGACTAGGGATAGGCCTACTCCCACAGAAGGCAGAGAAAGTTGCACAGAATGTGCCAACTCGGTATCCAGTGACCAGGAAAATAATTATGCCAGCGCCTTGCGTAATATTCTACGGATTGTAAAAGGCCTAAGTAAAGCCCAATAACAAAAAATGCGACCAACGTCAGTCTTTATTATTATTATTATTATTATTAATATTATTATTATTATTATTATTGTTATTATTTTTTTTTTTTATATAATTATTATTATTATTATCATTATTTTTTATATTTATTATTATTATTATTATTATTATTATTATTGTTATTATTACTACTACTACTATTACGATTACTATTATCAAATTGAACTACAAAAAATATAATTTATAATTAATATAATGTAACTTAAAATACTGCTTTTAAGACCACTGCCTTGGGGTATTCCAATTTCAAGCTTCATTTTTTTTAAATATTTTGTTTCATATTTAACTACTTGCTTCCTTTTACTGAGGTAGTTTTTAAACCAATTGATTTCGTTATTTTTTATTCCATAGTTGTTTAATTTTTCCAACAACAGAGCGTGATCTACGGTATCAAAATATTTTTAGATATCCAAAAAGCAAGTTCATGATCATTTAAAGAGTCAATTCAGTCGTCAATTAACCTGTGTAATCAGGTATATGTTAAGTAGTCTTTTCTAAACGCATATTGGTCAATATTTATCAAATTGTACTTATTTAAATCAGTTAGTTGATTCTATATTACTCTTTCTATTACATTTGACACATGACAAGCTACTGATATTGGTCTATAATTTACATAATTCGTCTTTGTTATCTTTTCCTGTAAACACTGTGGTAGTTCTCGCTATCTTCAATCCTCTGGAATCACTCGAATCATTAAATACATATTATACATCTTAAATCGGATAAAGGTTTTAGATGAGATAATTATTAATTATTGTGTTCATATCAATATGTGTATTCTTTTATATATTCTTAATAAAAACTGAAAACGTAAATCAATATCTAATTTTCGGATTTTAAGTATGTTTAACTTTTAACAGTGGTTCAGAGAAAGGAATATGGAAAGAAAATGTAATAAAACGAACTTTTTTTTTTAAATTAAATTAATTAGTCTACTAAGGTTAAAAGGATAATCCTCTGCCCAAATTATATTACAATACATGAGGTTGTATTAAAGTTTTAAATAAAGAAACATAGTTACCAACCTGAGAGATTTGAAATGCGTGAGTTTTAAGCTGCTTTAAAATGATTTGAAGAAGAGTTTGTTGACAATACCAGGTAAGCCTATATAAGCAAAAATATCTTTAATATAGCCATGTACAAATTGAGTTTTAATGTAAAATGTTTAATTTGAGTACCCCAACTATGTAGACCTATACAAACATTTCATTACAGATCAATTTTTAGTAACGCGTCAGTGAAATTAGTATTCACGTAAATACCGCTGTACATTGTAATGTAATTTTATTTTGTATATTAATAATAAGTTAATTTGAGGTAAACCAATCAGTAATTTCGATTCAGTCAGTATTTACAGTGTTAAATAGTGCATTTACATCAGGGTTTGAATAATATAATGTGGTATGATCAGCAAACGAGACTACATTTAAATAGTTACTTGCATAATAAAGGTCACTTATAAAAAAATAAAAGAGGTCCTAGACCCGATCCCCGTGAAACGCCACAAGTTACATAATTTATTATCATTTTGTAAGAACCTAAGTAACAATTTGCTTCCGAATTTCAAGGTAAGTCTTAAACTAATTTAAAGTAATTCCTCTTATGGCATAATTATGCAGTTTGTAATTAATAATATCAAAAGCCTTAGGTAAGTCAATAAAAACAGATAATATTAAAACGATTTCTTTTTAAAAGAATTAATAATGTTATTGAGTAGATCTAAGATAGCATGAGCAGTAGAATGGTTATGACGAAATTCATATTAATGTGAATAAAGGACGTTGTGTTTTGTTATTAAACAAGAAATTATATAATCTTTGATGCATTATTTTTCAATAATTTTGAGATAGTAATTAATAGATAATTTAAAACTTGATCATTATCATTTTTTTTTTATATAAAAAAGCATTTTACTATTTTTAAAAGATTCAGAAAGTTACCAGAAGTAAATCAGCAGTTTATATAAAATGCCGCTGAGGCGTAGCTAAAGGTGATAACATGCCCCTGTGCAAGATTTAGGGAGAAGTTTCCCGATTCTATATAACTTAAGAATTGGTTTAGCATATGCAGTTAATAATACCCTATTTTTAAAATTACGAATCTCGTGCGCTTTCGTTACGTAGACGCTCACACTAGATTTGTGATGACGTCGTAAGATAATAGGTAGACTCTGGTAGACAAAGAAGATAAAGTAATTATTGAAGATTAAGAAGATCTTTTTAAATGAGCTTTAAACAATTAGCCTGTGATGTATTTTTATAATGGGTTTTTTTTTTTTTTTTTTTTTTTTTTTTTTTTTTTTTTTTTTTTTTTTTTTTTTTTTTTTTTTTTTTTTTTTGTAATGTCTTAACTCGTTGTATTTTTTCAGATTTATCTTTTGTATATTTAATTCCTCACAAACTCGTGGAAGAACACCTTTAGTGAACGAGCTTTTATGTTACAATTTATATCGTGAATAAATAAAGATTTTGATTGAGCCCTGACCTCCTGGAGACAATCGATAAGCAGTAAAAAATATAAATGTGAGCAAGGGTGGCGGCAGGATTTTCCCGACGGGGGTTCCGAGATGCCCCGACGAGGGGGAAGATTTCCCCAACGAGTGCAAAGTGGGCGTGGTCGAGCGTCGCTTAAAATATTTCGGAAGTGGTCCAGGGGGAGAAGCCCCCCAAAATGTTGGCAATTTAGGGGTTTCAAAGACTCGTTTAATCGATTTTAGAGTCTACTAATATGTAGAAAATACATACAATTTTTTTTTTCTCCCCGAAAAATTTTAGTTGTACTCCCCTACGGGTGGCCCCCGAATTTGAGGTATATGGTTATCTTCCAGGAGTACCTTGCTTACGTGCGGGAGGCTTCCTAGTCCTGAAAATTTTAATTGGTTGCATTTTTTTGGCTATATTAGTAGAAGGTAATGCACTTCGGCCATTTGCATATCAATGGATGATTACATAACAAGTTCATAATTATGAGGGTACATAAACTATAATTAAGCGGGTACATAAACTATGATAAACTATAATAAATATAATAATGTGGGTATTAATTTATATAGGTATAAATTTCCATAATGTTGATATATTAATTTGCATAATGCGGGTATGTAAATAATAACAATATTGATAAAATTAATATTAATAATAAAATAATAACAAATATCGTTGAGTAGCCTATCTGTCCTAGATAACGGGTATATGAATTGTACACAACGGTGGTATATTTTAAATAATAATACAAATAAAAACTATCGTTGAACAGCATACCTGCCCTAAATCATCACGGATATGATGATGATGATAAAAATAATAGTAACAGTGAGTATCGTTGAATCACCTTTTTAAGTAGTTTTGAAAAGAACTGTTGTTGTTGAGATTGCCTCAACGTTAAATAAAATAATGATAATAGTAACAGCGAGTATCGTTGAACAGTTTACATGTCCTAGATAATGGGTATATTAATTGTACAAAACGGGTATATTATTTTTAATGAAAAAATGGGGTGTCACTGAGCCTCCTATCTAAGTATTTCTAAAAAGAACTGTTATTGTTGAGAATGTCTCAACGTTAAATAATATTGATAATAACTTACATTTGAGGATCTCTCAAGTGTTCAAATAATGATAAGTTGACTGATGACGCATAGTGGGTTTTTCAAACTAATGACGCACAGCGGGGTTTTCTAATGATGGTCTTAGCACGTTGAAGTCCGACGAATAATGACGTATAATGAAAAGAACGAAACATGCGCTGGTATATATGACGTCAGAGTGAAATCAATCAATGAGCAAAGCGTATTAAGATTACGTCTGATGAGTAACGAAAAGCCGATATATATGTGGGCACATGATGTCATAAGTAAAATTAACCAATGAACGATTTAAATTTTTTTAAATGCGGGGGTATTTTAAATAATAATAGTAAAAATATTATATAAAACAATGGTAGTAATAAAAATAATTGTTGATGGTAGTGTAGGCTCTATAAAATAAGGAGACGTAAGAGATTTTTGTTATTTTTCCATTACAGCAAAGAGAAACTATTATAAGTTCGTGTTACTCTACGTCAGTTGCGTTTTTATTTGTATTGTTTTTTTTTTAACATGTCTGGAGAAAAAAAAACACGAATCTACTGCTACTACCAACTCTGAGGTTATTAACCTAATAAAATATTTGAACGGTGAAAGGGTAGATGAAGATTCTATCGATGATGTAGCTCTATCTCCACTAATACTACTACCTATTCCGAGATGATTAATTTCATACAGTATTTGAACGAAGTAGGGTAGATGAAGATATAGTCCTAGATGAGGAAAACGATGAACCCATTAATTTAGATAACAGAATTGCGAGGGAGTGTACTGCTGCTGTTCAACCTACTCTGGATCTACGCTCTGAAGAGCAGGAAGACTAAATAGAACAGAATGATGACCCCATTAATTTAGAAGACAGAATTACAAGGGCGTCTGTTCAAACTATTTTGGATCTACGCACTGAGGAGCAGGAAGACCAAATAGAAATTGAACATGAAGATAACCATGGGCACCTTACTATATATTTTAAGATGTATTACTAGGTATTATAAATACATTTTATTTTGCGGTACAATAACTCGCTTTTAATCTTTGCACTTATCATCGTCATCAATATCGTTATTACCATCACCATCACCATCATTGTCGTCAACTTCGCCAACATCATGACCATCAGTATGTCTGTCAATGTAATCATAATCCCTACCATAGTCACTATCATCACCCTTTGTAGCATCCTAATCACCTCCACATCATTCTCTTTAATTTCCATCATCACTACCATAGTCACTATCATCAACATTCATTGTCTTCGCCAACATCATTACCATCACTATGGTTGTCAAAATAATCCTAATCAACATTTGTAGCATCCTAATAACTTTATACCATCATCCTCACTTTGATCACCATCATCAATATCATAGTCACTATCATCAATATCCATCATAGTTATCATCTTCGTTATTATTATCATCACCAACAGCAGCATCCTCATCATCACTACTGATACTTCGCATAATCCATCAATATATTTTGTTTATTATCTTTTTGAACATCACCACCATCAACATTATCATCATCATCCTCATCACCAACGTCATCATGGTCGTCTTCACCATTGTAACCAGTTTAAATTATGATTCTACACTCTGAAACTATCAGAATGTTCGGTTCGTAGTGTATCTATATCGTATTATCAGCTTTTTGTTGCTGTTGTTGTTTTGTATCTGCTCCACTACCAGCATACAATATAAATTCAAATAATGAGAGAGTCATACAATTTTGTTTCAGTAATAAGCAAAAATAGCTTTTATTTTGTTTCTAGCAAACTAATAATATACATATCATCATAGAATTTACATTAATTTACAAATTCATGAAATAAGTGTTAGCTTAGCAAATGCTCTTTAATAATCGCTTCAATACCCTCGCTTTGGTATGGTCGATTTAGTTTCCTTAACACGATCAATAGTTAATTTCCCTCCCCTCGAGTAAGATTTCGTTTTTGTGTAGGTACTGGAATACGAAGTAGCTGTCACAACCTTGAAAGTTGTGGGCTATGCAAGTTATGTTTTCATTGTAAGGGTATTTTTTGAAAACATAGTCGCATAAAACCTGGCAAGCAGATTTACCATAGAAGGTAAGCGTTTTTTCACCGCAGATATCACACTCATCGGAATCAACGTCACCCTTGATACATTCAACACATGTTTTTTGAGGAACACATTCATTTTATTTGTGCTCCCCAGTCATAAATCTCATAACGTTATTTTAGATTTCTAATCATGGATACTATACAACTTTTAAGATTAATTAAATCAGATCCGTTGAGATAAAAGATACTTTCGGGGCGTATATCCTTCTGATCGCCTACCAAAATAGGAGAGGGGATACCCTAGAACTTACATAGCGAACGTAGATACTAGCAAGGAGAACGGTTCGCATTGGGTCGCATTTTTTATGAATAATAAATATGACGGAGAGTTCTTTGATTCATTCGGACATCTTCCGGGGTATTATAATCAGTATTTTGTTAAGTTTCTCGATGATTCTGTAGGTAGTTAGACATTTAACGATAAAGCCTTACAATATATTTTTTATATCGTACACAAATTTAGAGGTGTTGATAGTTCAACTATATTTAATATATTTACAAAAATAGACACTCTAATGATACATTTGTTAATGATTTTGTGAAACGTATATACGATGTTAATTTACCGGTGTATGATAAGGAATATATTAAGATTCAATTTGTGAACATGTTGACTAATCAGCTTTATTGTTTGTGTGCTTAATAAAATGAAATAAAAATGAAATGAAAGCTAATTTGTTTTTTGCATTTTTTTTCCGCTGTCACTCATCTCGCAAAACTGAAACAATTAATGCAACGTACAACAAAGAAACATCATAACTGAAGAAATCAATCTATTTATTATATGAGTGTATTCGAAATATATATTTTACAATAGTTTTAAAAAATCGATCCAAGGTTTACTAGGTGATTTACGTTTCGATGATTTCGTTTTCTTTTTTACAACGGGTTCGGACTTCGGGTTTGGGTTGTATTCTACCCGATTTTATTCGTTGTAAATAGCGTTGAAGTACTTGATTGTACATGGTAACTTTATCGTAATCGTTTAGGTCTTCCCTACTGAGTATACCATTTATTGATATATCCAGGCTAGTAGTCATTGTATTATGCCACAGGGCCACTCTTTAACACCAGCATTTCTCAATAATTGAGAAACCACCCTCGTCTCATATTATTTTATCTTTTTATATTATTAATTTTATCTTCAATCATTGAAATCCCAGTGACGATCGCTTTGGCACAACAGATATCTGATTAGACTCATTGTTAATTCTAATAAGACATTTACTTCCTCCAAATTCTTTATCAATACCATTCCTTACCCTACCAATCCCTACATGCATTCTAAAATAAAGGACGTTAATTTTTTAAGTATCATTTACAAAAATATTTCCTCGAGATTGCAATACCTTTAATATAGCAGTAAATATAATTTCAGATATTAAGTGATCCCTACGACAAAATGGTATTGATATAGTTACATCTAAACCATTAGATTGAATAACGATTCTTAATAAGTCGTTATCCTTAATATTTTCACAAATTGAAAATATGTTTAAAAATTCTATTCAAAGTTGGTATAATATCAATTAATCTAATGTTGTCTAACCCTAACAGCCTAACAGCGTAATCTTTAATTTTAGCATTGAATTTCTTATTACACCTGCCTTTCATTCTTTTGATTTCACATTTTTTTCAAAATTCAAAATTCTTTATTCAATCTATACAATCAGTAGCAGCCGAAGCTGAATTGCAGCATTGTATTTACAAGCATTCCTACCAAATATAATACAATGTAAAATACTGTACATAGAAAAAAAGGCCACTACAGGAAAACAATTACAAAAAGCATAATAAGAAACATTCACAATAAAAGTCATTATTATTATTATTAATAATAATAATAATGAAAGAACAGATGGAAAGACACAAAAAACAAAAAGCAAAAACCACAATCACAGCAAAACAGCAACAAGTCAGGGGAATAAAACAGGAAAAATTAAAAATAGTAACAGCGAAATTGGAAGGAAAGCTAACAGCAAAAAACATCCAGATTCTAAGAGCCTGGTCAAAGCTGGAATTGCACTGTTGTTATATCGTTCTGTATTAGAGTGTGTCTTTGCTAGTTTACGATTATTTCTAAGATGCATGGTGTGAGTGGACGAATTTGGTACAAACCATTTAGTAAACCTCTCAGATTTAAGACACGAGTCAGCAAATTGTTTTCAGATTACTAATCTTCTCGGGAAAGATTACACTGGTTAAGTGCCTGTGTATAGCTACTGTGACGATAAGCGATCCCTCCCTAAGATCATTTTAACTGCCCGTTTCTGTATAGATTCAATTGATGCAATATGTTTCTGAGAAAGACCAAAATGCCATAAGGGTATACAGTATTCGACACAAGGGCGTAAATAAGTGCAATTATACAGTATATTGATTAAGTTATTTACAGGTACCAAATTTCTTTAGACGTCGCAACAACTGGAGTCTTTTACTACCTTTTGAAACCATCATGTTAACATTAGCATCCCACTTCAGGTCATTCTGCACTGGAATGTCTAAAATGTTAGCCTCACTTACAGTTTTTAATACATGATTACAGGGGGTTCAGGAGGGAGCACTTTAAAACAAAACTGCATAGTGTTACACTTTTTAGGGTTGAGGTTGAGTTTGTTTTACTCCAATCCACGAGGTCATTAAAAAAGCTCTGCATATTAGATGTTTTTGTACATTTACGGATTTCTACAAGACTAAGGTCATCCACATATCTGAAATTATCAACCTCTGTGTTTATTCATGCATCATTAATAGTAGCTAACAAAATTATGGGGCCTAATTTTGTGCCTTAGGGCACTTCACATTGAACATTTTCCCATTCTGAAAATTCATCATTAAATTTAACTCTCTGTCTACGGTCACATAAGAAATCAATTAACCAAGGTAGAATCTCATAACTGGTGCCTAGTGAAATTAATTTATTAATAGCAATAATATGGCATATATTATCAAATGCCTTTGAATAATCAGTTAGTGTAAGGGTCCCAATAGAATTACTAGTATCACAACCTTTGTAAATGGTGTCCAACATTGCAATCATATAATGGCAAGTAGACGTTCCACTAAGGCAGCCAAACTGGTAAGGGTCAATATTAGGACGAATATCTGCTAATAAACATTCACTAATAAATTCTTCTGCAATTTTAGCTAACTGGGCAGTAAGAGATATGGGCCTTAAATGATCAATAATTGCAGGTGCTTCCTTAGGAAGTGCAACAATTGTTTCATCCTTTCACTGTTGAGGGACAATAGCCTTTAAAAGAGGTATTAAGAATATCTGTAATAGGGAGACTTAATTCACATGCAAAGTCTTTGTTGATTTTATTTAAAACATTGCCTATAGATTTGTTGATAGAGGTTTTTTTTGTACACATCCCACAGGTTAACTTCCAATGGACGGTTTGTGGGTCTAAAACATGCAATTTGGTGAAGGTCAATAGTTGGCAAACATTGCACTGTTTCGGCAAATTTCTGTTTGATAGCCTCTGCAATCATACGGAAGTATTTGCAGTGGTTGCTTCAGTATATTTGCGATCATTTGAATGCCTATATATAGGTGTAATTCTTGCCCTACCTGACGTTAAAAGTTACTGAATACTCAGTTCGTTTGAAAACAATTGCGAAAAAAATCGCAAGTTGTTCTCGGGTGGGACTAGAACCCACGATCACGATTATTTAGTGTAAAAACTAAATAATGTGTATGTGAAACAATTTTAAGCGAAAAAAATGTAACTGAACTTATAAGGACCATTCCACCTCAAATAATTTTTTTGGGCTTTCAATATTTTTGATGAAATTCATTTTAAACGAAGCTGATCTAAACTAGTAAAAATTGTTATGTTTCTAATTGGGGCCTGTGCATTTTTGGCTTATAAAAAATCACCAAAAATATTTAGGGTCATGTTTTAAAGAACGGACCATATACTCCTAAACACAATGTAATGTGGACCCATTTTATGCATAAATTCTAATTGCAATGAACCTACACTGTAAAAAAACCGCTCTGTCAATCTACAGGAGTCCTGCACGGAAAGGCGCTTCTGCGTCAAATGCTTAGACTGAAGAGACCACCGTTCCCAGGGTCTCACTACTAAATGAGTTCAGGATTTTTGTTATATATGGTAACAGGCTGTTTATAAATCGTGTTTTAGTGCTCTTATATTCTTTGTATTGCTTTTTCAAACGAAAAATAAGCATCACCGGAAGCTGTCAGCGTTAGCGTGTAGCGCCTGTATGGAAACCAAGCTTGACTCTCTCGTCCGCGAATCAGTCCCTGTCGGTGACATCGAATCCCCCTCAGGCAAATCCTGGCATCATTTTACCATTGCAGTAATCAGAGTATGCCCCTGGTTCTTAATAGGCGGCCCGCAGGCCAAATTTGGCCCGCGAAGAAAATTATTCTTCCCCGCGAGAAAAACTATAAATTATATACAAAATATATTTAAAGAAACTGAAAGTAATAACCATTTGATGAATATATTTTTTAATAAAGTGAAGGCCAAAAAAAAAACCACTGCGCCAAGTAGGAGTGGCCAATGTGAAGTAGGGGTGACCCATCCAGATCTAGAATTAAATCCGTTACCAACCAATCGACAAACACCAAAAGATTGGTAGATTTAGTTCAGCTAAATATGACATAGCAGATTAGATATAACAACTTTCCCATATACTTGTTACTTTTATTATGAGTATACCGGAGATTCTACTACGAAGAGTTTTTAGGCTTTAAATCCTTGACGCAGGGTTCCCGGAACGCCGCCCTCAGCGGCGAGTGCGAAGCACAAATCAGGGTCAAAAGTGGAACGCGAAATTTGGATATGGTTTCGTAGTCAGATTTGCGATAAAAATTTCAGCTACCCGTATTTCTCGACTGAGACGTCAGTGGGAGCTGTAATTTGTATGGCAAGGAGATTGTGCAACCCTTAATTCGTATTAAGGGAATTTATGCCCAGAACTTGTAGTTATTAATATTTTGGTTATAATAGAAAATATTCATTTTTTTGGTGACGTCACACTCACGATATAGTTAGCTTGCATACGTCATAAGCTAGATTACGTCACCTTTTCCTGGTAAGGCAAACTATCCCGGCGTGCTTTTTTCATGAATAAACAAACACCACTGCTTTTGACCGACATATTGGTTTCATCTTGCTGTACTATAATAATGCAACATCACTGGCGCATGGTAACAACCAAATGATGCAGACCATTTCCGGTCACACATTACTCTCCATAACACAGCACCCCTAGTTCCGTCACCTCTGGGTATTTGGTGGATATAGGATGAGTGAAATTACTGATAAAATACATATTGTTAAGTTGAACAAACTTTTAAGTTGAACAAACTTTGTATGACTGTGTTTACGGTTCTGCCTGTAATTTTATGCTTGGTTTGAAAATACTCCTACAGGATTAGTCCAACCAGGAAGTTGTTGTATGGACGCCCGAGATGTGCCGGCGTAAACAATGAGAAGCAAACATAAGTATCAAGGTCAATTATGATAGAAAACAAATATCTAGTTTCAGGAAACGCTACTTCACACACAGTTCAATTGTTGGAGAGCGTGTCGTGTTAGAGGCTGTCTCTTATACACATCTAGATGTGTATAAGAGACAGGTTTATAATATATTTATAAATATAAACACGCTGTAGTTTATAAAAACAAAGAAAGGAAGACATGAAAATTACCATATGTTTTTATTATAGCACATGATTTTATTATAGCCTCCTCCACATATATTTTATATATTTATGTTATTTGTGGAAAATAAAAGAAATCTGAATCTGAACAAATCTGAAAAACCGTCTCCGATAACTTAAACGTCCGGTGACTTGGGTCGCGATCGATAGTTTAAATCCAAATTATGGGTTACAGAAATCCAATAAATACGGCCTCAAAATGCTACTTTGTCAGAGCTTCTCAGCCTCTGGACCCAGAACATACGGGCCTGTAAACAACCTTATAAATGAAAATATGCTTTACCACTTTATCATGCTACTTAAAGCTCCCAACAAAATAATTAATTGAAATTAAGCAGTGGTGCCAGTTGCGGAGGTAGATTCCCGTCAGACTGACTGTCAATGGATAACTCAACACATTCTTTAGTGAAAAATAATCATATATGTAACCGTTACAAAAATATGAGGCTGTACGATCGAATACAGCGGCCTTAAGCATTAAAAACACTAAAATGTTAGAACTTCCGGGCTTTGCCCCGTGTACGCTCTTAAGAGGTTATGGGACATCGCTTCTCCTCAAACAAATATAAAAGATCAGCAATAAGCAAGAAATAGTGTTATATAGTATTAAGATAACTTACGAATATAGGCCAAATCAATAAAACCATTGGACTGAACTTTTACCTCACTACCCCATTACCTCACTAATTCAATGGGCACCTGTTGAATGTCTCCTTAATTATTTTATATGAAGTCTTTGACAAGACAATATCCAATTCATGACAAAAAGCCCAAGTGGTCAACTCCTTGCATTTGATTTATAAAATAAGCTCGATTGAGAGACAGATCGTTACTAAATATAAGTTAAGTTCTACCCCCAAAGTTGTTATATTATCTGACCAATAGAAACTCCCCAAAATAATGTAATAGTCAAATGATTAGGATAAGGTGATTTCTTTCAACCAATCAGAGAAAGTCCACCACACCCCAAGCTTGTATGAAAAGTAAAGTATTAGTTATCTAGAAAGGACTTCCTTCTGATACCTTGAAGGAAACACTACGTCTCACAACCCTACTTGTATATATTGTATATATCACGCAGTGTGAATAAAAGCTTTGCATTATAACCAGAAGAGATGTAGTCAGTTCAGTTATTTAAAGTAAACCATCTCGCTTGTCATATCACTACAATCATAGTGAAGATCCAGTCTTTGCATCCGGAACATACATTGGAATCGGGCACAACAACTTGAGCATTACATGGCGAACTGCCATACGTAATATTACAATAGTGGAAAATTAATGTTTAACCATATTTGCCAAAATCATATCAATCTTATGGTGCAAACATTGTAATGAATTTAGCGTTCTAATATTGTGCTGTAGTACAATTAAAAATATAACTTAAAATTGCCAAAAATCCTCAGATGTTTGTGAGGCCACAACAGGGGGCTTAGGCCACAGCATCTCAGCATTTTACCTTAGGTCCATAAAGTATAACAAGGTGCTTAAAACTCGACATTCTTTGGCCTGTGACCAAATCTAAAAATAATTTGGCCCTTTAAATAAATTAATTAAGAACCAGGGGTGTAGGCCTGTGATCGACCACGACACACACAAGGTACTAGCCCTATTTTATCTGCCAGCTCCTTAAATTCCTAAATTTATATTTGCAAATAAAAGTTTATTTGCCCCATCTCCTCTGGGATACTTTTGGCAGAAATATTTTGCAAAATTCTCAAATAAAAATTTATTTTTTTCTTTTTTCCGCCCGTCTCTGAAGATTTTTTTCAAAAATTAGGTGCGCTAAACAAGGCATTAAAAAAAGTGTCGCCTAAATAGGCCTAAGCCTAACTATACAACACAAGTCCATTCATCAAAAAGTAGAGTACAGCGCTACGGTATACCTCGGTTTCACGATATTCTGCTATACGTGCGTGTGATTGGGTAGATCACTTCATTCAAGGAAATTCATCGGGGGAAGATGTTGACAGGAGATAAACAAGCTTTGGTCTCCCAACACTTAAGATTTTATCAACATGAACATAATTTTTATAATTTTGTCAAATACATCCTTCGGGACTACAAAAATTATCCCCATAAGAGGGGACACAAACTAAAAACGTGAAATTGTCCCTTAATAGGGGTTTTAAGCATTTTTTTATTGACATAAAAATCAGTTATCATTAAAATTAGAACTAATTTATAGCACTAATTTACAATGCAAATACAATTCATAAAAATATGAAATGAGCAGAAATGTAATTCAAACAACAGTAGTGTTTTATGTTCCGTATATTATTTCATGATGCAATGTTAATGACCAAATTTTATTTTTAATATTGAGCATTGTACTTGAATGGATGTAGCATGAATACAGAACGAATTACAATTAAGGGTACATGTTATGTTATAGATTAGAATCCTACATAACAGTACATGAAAAACAAAGAAAAAGAAATCCCTGTGGTTAAGGGTAAAAATTGTAAACCCATGTCCACTCTAAGGACTCAGTGGAGAAAATTCTGGTCTATTGCTCAAAAGGTGTCAAAATAAAAAGTTGAATGAATTTTTCTTATTTTGAGACTGCTGTAGCTGTTCTGACACAATGAAAAACAAATTAAGTGTTGATAGGGGTTATTTGATCATTTGGCACACTGTATGTCTCCGTCCTCTTATTAAATTAATAATTAAGTGTTGGCCGTAGTGTTAAAAGATACTTATATTGCCCTTCATTTAACGGAAAAGTGTCCCCTTAATAGGTGTGTCCCAAAGGAGCTTTCTACTGTAATAGCCGATAATTTGGCCTATATTTACTTTTATTATTTAAGGCCTTTGAAAATCTCAATTTATCAACCAAACCTACGTGTCATGAGGGCTGCTCCCGTATAGACCCTCCATCAGTGAAAGTGACTCCCTGGGACAAACTATTTCAAATTCATGGATCTGCCACTGATATGAAATCATTTATTTCGTCGTCAAAACACTTAGGAAATTTCGTCGTTAAAAATAATTACAAACATAATTAAAAACGAACAAATCTGAAATTAAACAATGGAAATGGCGATTTCAAGAAAAAGCAGGGTACACGATTAAAATTCATAGATTTTTATGCTCAATTTAATAATTTAAAAAAAATGAGTTTGGTCCAAGAAAGGCTAATAAAAATCAATATATTTTTAAGTGAAATAAAACAATGGTTTCACCAACTAGGTGAAATATTTATGTAGGCCTATTTAAAATGATTTTTGTTTTCTGAATGAAATTGAAATTTTTGGTTTTGATTTACTTTGTTCATGAAGTTAAAAATTATAAATATTAATAATACTGTAGGCCTGTTTACATTATAAATAATGAACTTGCAAGTAAATAGGGAAGTATACAACTGTAGATTTTGTGTATATACAGTAGCCATAGTACTAAGTACACTTTTATTATGAATTATTATTGTTACAATTTAAGTCAAGAAAGATGGTTTTTAGATGACAAAAAACCCCCTTAAATGTCGAACCTTTTCTATATATCAACAATATACCAGGAAGTGGTTATAGTGACGATAATGCAAAGTATACTAACCTTCCACTTTCCATAAAAACTCCGTAAAATATAGCATTTAAATATAAATCCCAAGCAGAGATTTTGTAACCCGCAACTATTGTAACTCCCAAATATATTATTGGTAATTTAATATTACCACAGGGGCAGAGTGGGTCAGTCTGTCAAGATGGAGTGGAAATAAAGTAATGGATAGCCATTTAGGAAAATCTTAATCCCAAGTTGAAAATTAAGCATGTCACTCTCAGTACAAAAAATCCTTACAAAGTTTTTGGTATGTTAGTAACCACTCACTGTGCTGTAATTGGTTGAGTACCTGTAGCAGGCGTAGACGTAACGATTTAGACTAAGCCAAAACTAGTCCTGGCCGGACCAATATTATCCAAGGAGGACTGATTTTGGCAGACCAAAATCAGTCCCGCGGACACATTTTAGATGCCAAAATCGGTCCGGGGGACCGATTTTGGTCCGGACCAATTTTGGCGTGACAGGTGTACATCCAACCAGGAAATAGGTGTTCTACTTATAGTCCAAAATAGTACTAAATGTTAAAAAGAGAATTCCTGTTTGTGTGTGTGTGTGTGTGTGTGAACTCGGATGCAAACTTTTTAAAATCACGTTTCTACAATGCGTATTTAGGCTTCATTAGTATTTCAAATGCATCAAGAGTCAATCAGTTAATTGATTGAATAAGGCCTTTCATCAGCACACATTTATGGTGTAACCTTACAAAACAGAAACAAAAGTATACATAAACAAATAATGTGTTCCGCCTCAGTAGATAAACTGATGAAAAGAAAACATTCAGTGGGAAAACTATGAGGAAAAATACAACGGAAAATACTGGGACAAGATAGCCGGGGGGAAATAGCAGTTGGAAAACAGCCTAAAAAAATAGCCTGGAAAAATAGCTGGGTGGAAAAAATCCTCTAGTGGAAAAATTCAAGGCGAAAATTAGGTGGTAAATGCCATAGTGTTATTTATTTGAAGTAAAACCTAAAACCACTTCAAGTCTACTCAATCATCAAATCTTCCCTGATTTTTTCAGGTATATCTAGAACTTCAGTACTAACAGTTGAAGTTTGTTGATAGTCGGTTTTTTTTTTTTTTTGAAGATCTCAGTTTGTTGCGTCCAAACCTAACGTGCAAATGTTCATCTTCTATGCAATGCGTGATCGTCCCTTAAATGGTGCTAGTGTCTTGGGGTTTTATGTTTACATATTACTTATAATGAGAAAATGATTTATCAAATTACTTACTCTTTTATTATTATTATTATTATTATTATTATTTGTTTTTAATTTCATTTTTTCACACGGAAAATTCTATTGGTTTGACGGGCCAAATTTAAGAACAGGGACTCTAGATGAAGAAATTTAATATTTGTGTCAGCACCCTGTAGCGTTATTATAAACACAAAGGCTTTTTAGACGTTTGATGCAATGTTTTATTACTCTGCGTTCTACCATCTACCTTTTATTATTATTAGGGTAGCTATTTAAATAGTTTTGTTTTTCACTTTATTTTTTAAATAGGCGGGCGATACCACTGAATAGCTTACATTGGTCGATTCGAGTCACGTGCATCAGTGACGTTTAAATTTGAAATTGTAACATAACAGTTTAATCCATGAGAAAGTAACAATTTTTGAACCATGAGACACAACACACAATAATACAGAAGGTACGAAAAGCTTTTTTAATGAATTGTTTATTAAGTATAAAACTGAAAAATAAAAAGGTAACGTAACGTAATGGTGCAAAACACATGAGAATGTAAACCTTTTAAGACCATGAGACTAAAAACACATAATACAAGATCACGTAAAACCTTATTTATTGAGCAAAACATTATAGAAAATCTTATAAAAACTCAGCAATTATTACATTATTCGTTATTCAATATGTCAAAAGCAGCTACAATGACAGTCCTTTTGGCCTTCGTGTACGGTAGTGTCTTGACCATCTACATGTCATTTGTGTTTTCTTTTCTTCCGATTTATTGTAAATGTTTTGATTGGCCAATAAATGTGAATTATAAAGTAGTGGTAAAGTGTAATAATTTATATTTAAACTTTCGCTGCCCGACACCGATGACCTGTAAAAAGCAAAATTAAAACTGAGAATCTAATGGCATAAAAGCAGTGCATGAAGATTTTTGGAAACACACTTGAAACATCAAAGCTAGGTTTCGGTCCTCTGTGTTTAAATCGAAAATTCACTTTGGCCCTTCCAACTGATTTTTATGCACATCCCTACTCTAAATAATAAGAGTAGATTTTAAGGATGAAAGTGTGGGTTAATAAGGGTGGGTGGAGAGCCATGAAATATGGTTAAGACTGGATGGAAACTCCACCCCCTTCGAGTAGGCCTACAGTAGATTTCCCTTACAATTAAAATTTGTAACGGTACTGGGTTTAGTTTACAGGAATTCGTGCTTCAAACAGGTCTTTTGTAGTCTTTTGATGAAGAAAGTGTACCTTTTTAGGAAGGGTTGCCTAGCTTAAAAACTCACTCGGGCTATATGAAATTGATTATAGGCTTGAATTGTTAATCTTATTAATGTAAAGAATACTACAGTATATTCACGTTTAATTTTATTTACAAGTGAAATTATATAAAATTCAAATTCAATGTTGTAAATATATACCGGTAGTTCGCCTAATTTGCTTTCGAAAAGTCTAAAAACTCATTTGTTACAGGAATTCTAAACTTGCCTTATTTCCTGACTTTGTAGTACGTTAGATAACTTTTGAATTGGTGCTATATAAATATTTGTTATGTATACAATTATAAGCAATTAGTAGAGCTCCGCATAGTACAATAGGAAAATTATTATACGAAGGTTGGATTTAATGCTTGAAAAAATTTCATTTTTGAATGCATTAAATCTAAACTAAGTATAATAATTTTCCTATTGCGCTTTGCGGAGCTCTACTAATTGCTTTATAAACCAATCACCGTCTTTTAATGTTAGTTTTTTGTTAATCAACTTTTGTAGCAGTCATCGGTTGCTATAGTGATATGATCAGTACTCTCTGTGCACTGCGTTACATTTAGCTGTGCGTATGCTGATTTGTGCTCCTGGGGGCGTATTGCTATAAGCGGTCGTAAGACAGTCTTAACGAATGAGAGAATGAACTATTCCAAGCATTAAGAGAAGTGCTGTAAACTGCTTGTTTAATCAAGGATTTGCGATTTTATTGCAAAACATACTGATTTGCAACGTCTGTCAAAATTACATTATAATGGGTTGGTGAATATGCCTAGGTGTTTTATTTTTTTTTTAAAAACCATGTTATTATAACATAAAATTCAGAAAATCATTTAAAAGTTCATAATAATTTGCTAATATATTGAGAAATTTCACTTAAATGTATATGGTTTATATCCTGAATTGTTTCCACGCCTAAACAAAGTATGTATGCAATATTATTTTATCATTTGATAAATTATTGTTGCAGAGTCAAGAGTTAGAAAGCAATAAATACTAATTGGGTTTCTGAATAATGGCAATCTGTATTACATTTACTTGTATACCAGTAAAACCAACCACCAAATTAATTTTCTAAATCACATGGTATTTCTCTACTATTATAGTCATGTGTCTTGTAGGTCTACTTGCTACATTTTGATAAATGGAATTGGTAATTTACTTTATTCGTATTTGCACAGGGTGGCTGAAAAGTTTGTTTCGGAGACTTAAAAACAGAATTTCAATTATCAACCGTTACATCCAAAATGGAATTACGGAATATAAAGCAATTGTTACAAATAGGTCAAGCTGCAAATTGTTTTAACAATTGTTCACAGAAAATGATGTCTCCGAAACAAGAAATACCAACGTTCCGTTCTCAAAAATATAGGAACAGTAACAATTTCAACTAATTTAGTAGTTTTCATTGAACATGACTATACTTTCAGCATAAGGAAAATAAATTTATAATACCTGGGACCATGCCGAATATTTTACAGTAACTTTCATCAGGTTAACTCACTAGATAATGTTAATCAACTTTTTTGGGGGGCGGGGGTGGGGTAGGGAATAAGAGGGTGTCTGGCAGATACGCTACACCACCAAACTGGTAGTGTATGGGGTGCCCTACGCAGCAAAAGTCAATGTTGAAATCAAAATGTAATAATTGCAAAATTCAATGTCTAATTTATCAAAACGTAGGCGTAAATTTCTCAAAATGTAGATCTAGTTTCCCAAAATGAAGTTCTAATTTTCAAAACGTAGTTCAAATTTTCCAAAATGTAGTTCTAATTTCTTTAAAATGTAATTCAAATTCAAAACGTAGGTCTGACTTGATCAAACGCCCTCTCCAAATTTTTTTCCAAAACTTAAATCAAAAACCAGCCTGATCTGAAATGTTTTTTAAGACAACAATAGAAATGAACTTTTGCTGCGTATGGCACTAGGCTTGCGAAATGTAAATCAAAACTAATCAGCCAAGCATGACGTGGGCCTGTTCCATTTATGATGGGGCAATCATTTTTTGCTGCAGTCCAATGCTGTGAACAACACTGCTAATTTTTAATGGTCAGGGTACCGCGATCACGAGCCCTATGCTGGGCATTATAGGCTAGACTTATGTGGGCTGGGATTTGCAATAAGGTCTTGGACTAGGCCTCTATACTATATTAGGAGGCCTGGTCCTAGTCTAGGCCTATAATATAGTAAAATTCTGTACAAGTAGTTATATGATTACAGGTTTACATTGTACCAAGATCGATATTAACGATCGCATTTATTTTACTTTAAATAATTTAACTTAAGGATTTTAAAATATTCCAAACCTGTATACTTAAAAAAAAATAAATAAATAAAGTTAACTTAAAACACAAACAACGCGATAGGATATAAAGTTTGAGAGAATATGGTATACTGTACTGTATTTCTGAAGTGACATTCGTTTTGAGGTTGCTACAATAAGGAGTTACATTCGATCCAACAAAGGAAAAGCACTATCTATTTCCTTACATTCCAAAAAGGAGGATTTTGGATGCTATTTAAAATTTGCTGGAGATTTAACTGCGTTGTTAGAGAACATAGAATGGTACATTAGGCCTACAGTAGACCTATGTACTCTAGGTGTAAATAAATACAGAGAATATGCCAATTTTATTGAGAACTATACATAATAACGTAGGGCCTATATACAATGCAAAGCAGATTGATCACAAAATCAGAAGCATGATCTCAAACATCAGAACCCAGCTTTTATTGTTTATAACTGTCGTGGCCCCATTGAATGAAACTACGGTATTATAGTTTATCAGTATATTTTTTTTAAACTACAATGTCGGGGCCCCTCGCGTCCCCCCCCCCCCCCGTCAGAGCCCGAGCGTGACGACACTGATTGTAGCAACTGCTGATTGTAACAACCCCAAAACGAACGGCGCTTCAGAAAATACAGTACAAGTATACCAATTATTCTCGCAAACTTTATATCCTATTGCGTTGTTTGTGTCTTAAGTTAACTTTTTTTTTTTAAGTGTACAAGACCTTGTTGCAAATCCCAGCCCACATAAGCCTAGCCTATAATGCCTAGCATAGGGCTCGTGATCGCGGTAAAGACGCTCTAGGAAGCGTTGTACACGGCATTGGACTTCTAGTAGAGAAAATATATAGCTCAAAAAAAGGCATAACCCCAAAAAATTGCAACAAATTTGTTTTTCAACGAATTTTGGTAGTATTAGATGTGCTAAATAACATGCAAAAAGTCTTACAAAATCCGACCACCGGAAAGTGGTTTTTTTTTCAAGATGGGCGCCAATATCATAAAACAGCTACAAATTGTATTGTAATTGCGGATTTTATCATCAATATCAGGCTTTATGGGTCAATAAGTCATTTAAGACAATTTTGAATGTGATTACCAATATGAATAAATTCAAAATGGCGTACAAAATGGCCGCCATGTATAAACAGCTATAAATCGGTTTTATAACTACATAAGCATTGTTGTTATTTGTTAATGATGTACGGTACCGGTATGATTGTATAAAACATCCAGCATTGTTTCATTTATCATTTAACATTTTCGCTATTTTACCTACTGTCTGTCAACAAGTCTTTGGAATAACCTGCTTTAAATATAATATATTTGAGATGGCAATTTTAGAAGAGTAACACTCAACATGGTAAACATGAATAAACAGGCATCAATTAATGAAGATTACTTTGAAGTGTCTTTTCATGATCTTTTGGTGAATGAATCTGTTGCGCCCAAGCACTAAAAATAATATATTTTTGAAAGAAGTTCTCTGATTTGCATGGTTGGAAGTTAAACTATCTTGAGTATATTTCTTGCACGATTAAAATCGTAACGGTACTGGTTTGGTCTACATGACCTCGTGCTTTGTACAGGTCATTCCACTTATAGAAAAAGCCTTTTTCTTGGAAAAGCGTACCTGTCTTAGCCATAGTAGACTAGGTGAATTATACTAACTCCGGCTATACAAAATTGATTATAAGATTGAAAATTATTCACCTTATTATTGTAGTAGTGACACCATGTCCACATTTTAATTATTGTTATTTATTCATTAAGGTTATTATATATATTATTTATATTTAAATTTAATGTATTGTTTAAGTATAAATTATTACGTCCATGTTAATTTAATCTTATCTATTAAAATTGTATTAAATAGTATAGTAATAGTCACAGCCGAGGCGTAGCTTAGGCCTAACCTAGTGACTATGTGTGTAGTATATAACATTATGAATAAAAAGTATAAATAAACGCAAATTGTAAAAGAATAAAGAAAGAAGGAAGAATAGGAAAGATATTTTGGAGCGGGAATATACAAAAGTAGTCAATATGCCAATATTTCATTACGTTTTTGTAAACATTTTTGGGCACTAATTGTCAGAGGTCTCGGTGCCACGGCCTAAATTTTCCATAATTCAACATCGATGTCCAATTATTATATGAAACATGTAGGCTGCCGGCACCTTGACCTCTGACGATTAGTTCCAACATATTTTTTTTTTAATGTGATGCAATAATCACAAAATGATTATTATTTTTTATTTTCGGTAAATATTTCAGCCGCTCCAAATTTCTTTCCTATTCTTTCTTCCTATGCTTCTTCTGTTTTTTTTTGTTTTTTTCATTAAATTTAATTTAATATACTAATACATATTTATGCATAATATTTATATAAATAAGTACAGTATATCATTTCCATACATATTTACATATTTTAACTGGATTCTAGAACTCGGCCTGTGTATACATTTTATCTGTAATTAACATAATTCAATCACATTGTTCTATCATATTGCTTTATTTAAATATTATCAAATATTTCTAATCTTTAACGATTACATTATTTTATATAATATTTTAAAATAAATGTCGAAACACTTTTAATTAAATAAATATAAACTCTGAAAGTAAATTTATGTAGATTGGATCAATAAAAATGGACATAGTAGTAATCCAAATATATTCATAAACAAGAAAACTTTTTTAATCTTCTAATCAATTTTATACAGCCGGAGATAGTTTCGACCTAGGCAAACCTTGCTAAAAATGTACGCTTGAATACACTCTATGAATGGAATGACCTGTTCGAAGCACGAACTCCTGTAGACCAAACCCAATACCGTTACGATTTTTAATCGTGTGGGAAATCCACTCACGACGCAAAAGAGAAGATAAAGCCAAAACGCTCAGAGATGAAAAAATAACTTAGTCCGTTTCCACCATCACTTTTTGAGACTAAACATTTTTAGGAAGGCCAACAAACCACAATTTGTTCAAGTTGTTATAGATCATGCAAATAAGCTGTCAATTAAAGTAAACTACGACACTCTACCGGAAACTGAATGTTATGTTCTAGATGGAGGCTCCCTTTTACATCGCTTACCAAGCAAGAGAGGAGACAGTTACGGCACAATTGTCACAGGCATACTCAGAGTTCGTCAGGAGAAATTATAGATTGGCAACTGTTGTATTTAATAGTTATGATGGGACTCCTTCTATAAAAGACAATGCCCATCAAAGAAGAGGACCAGAATATCCAGTTGTAAACTTTACGGCTAATACCGAGTTTGATGGCAAAAAGGATGAGTTCCTTTCGAGGCATGATAACAAGCAGAAGTTTATCAATATGCTCTCTGCTGAACTTCAGAAAATAAATTGTCCTGTAATACATGCAAGGAACGATGCTGACGTAGATATAGTGTTAGCAGCAGTAGACATTTCCCATAATTCAGACTTGTTAGTTCTTCTTCTCTATCATGTCAATACAGACCAACGAGAGGGTTACTTCAGGTTGGACCAGTCAAAGGATACTAAGGTAATAAATGTTACCCACATAAGATCCGCCTTTGGAAATAAATTATGCCTTGCATTGCCATTCATACATGCTTTTACGGGTTGTGATTCAACATCTCGCATTTTTGGCATCGGTATTAGAAGGCAGCTTTCCAAAAATTGGTGGAGGGGGATAAGATTCTTAGATTATGTTCTGAAGCATTTAGTCAACCAAATCAGAACAGTGATGTAAATGTGAAATTTGGAAGAAAGGCTATGGCTATCCTATTTGGGGCTGAATCCATTGATTCACTCGATAGCTTAAGATGTAAGCTCTTCAACAAGAAAGTTGTTGGGGGTAATTCGTTTGTAATGTTTCAGCAACTACATCCAACTTCATCTGCCACTGAATTTCATAGTCTAGGGGTATACTTCCAAGCTATGGAGTGGATTAAGAGGAACGAAACATGGATACTGCAAAGTGGGGCTAGAAGCTTCTTGAAAACCAGTTTGTGCCAATCATGACAACGATGAATGCTGCTCCAGAGCATCATCGCTATGGGTTGGCATGCATATCAGCCTGTGGAGCCTGTCAACTTGAGGGATGTGATAGTAAAGCCTGGTCCTATAATTCCAGTCTCCCTGTTGGTATAACTGTTAATCAATAGAACCTTAGATGGCAAATTTCTTTTTATTTGATTAAAAAATGTTAAAACAACGGCACTAAAAATTGCTGAAGTAAGTACTGATTTAGGGCTGTTTATACATGGCAGCCATCTTAGACGCCATCTTGAATTGATTTATGTTGATTATCACATTCTAAATTGTCTGAAATGATTTACTGACCAAAAAAACCTGATACTGTTTTAAAAAGATCGCGATTATAGCAAAATTTGTAGTGTTTTATGGTATGGCCGCCACCTTCCGGTGGTCGGATTTTATAACACATTTTTATGTTATTTATCACACTCAATACTACCAAAATCCGTTGAAAAACCTTTTGTTGCAATTTTTTGGGAGTTAAACCATATTTCTACTGGACTATTCAGCGAAAAATGAATCCCCCATCATTAATGGAACAGGCCCACGTCACGCTTGGCTGACTAGTTTTGATTCACATTTCGCATGTCTTCTGTTGTAACATGTATTTCAAACCAGTCATGCATTGGCTGGTTTTGATTAACGTTTTAAAGAAATTAGAACTACATTTTGGAAAATTTAAACTACGTTTTTAAAAATTAAAACTTAATTTTGGGAAACTATAGATCTACATTTTGAGAAACTTACGCCTACGTTTTGATAAATTAGACATTGACATTTGCAATTACATTTTGATTTTAACATGGACTTTTGCTGCGTATGGCACCCCATAATAGTGGCCATTCATGATACCTGGTGCTATGCCCATTTTTTTTTTTTTTTTTTTAGCATTAGGTTTGATCAAGTTAACTCACAAGGTGGCAAGGTATAAGGGGTGTCATTAAAAGTGTCTGGCAGTGGCCACTCATGCTACCTGGTACTATGTCGAACATTTTCCAGTAGGTTTTATCGGGTAACTCACAAGTTGATCTAGATCGATTTTTGGGGCGGGGTATAAGGGGGTGTCTAGCGGGTACACGCCACCACTAAAAACGTCTGGCGGTGGCCATGCCTGATACCTGGTACTATGCCGAACATTTTCCACTAGGTTTTATCGGGTTAATTCAGAAGCTGATCTAGCTTAATTTTGGGGTACCGGTTTTTTGCATCTGCAGCTATCCTCTACCATTGGAAATGTCCGGAATTGACCATTCATGATATCTTGAACTATGCCGAATATATTCTGATAGGTTTCATTGGGTTAATTCACAAGTTGATCTAGCTCAATTTTGGTGCCCTTTTTATGCCCTCCTGACCACACCTACCAAAATTGGACCGCAGATGCCTATTTAACTACATAAACAGGCACATAGACCATTACTATACACACAAAAATTAGTTAACTTTCCAGCTATGCTGGTCTATACATTACTCATTAACATACAGGCCACAGCATAGTGGACCTTTTGAAATTTTGGAAGGTGCGTGCGCACCTTCTGCACCCCACTCCTTGCCTACTATTTTGTAAGTGGGGGAACAGTAGACGCTATTAGCCAGGGGGCCGCGTAGGGGCCCCGGTCGGGGTCCAGGGGGTGAAGGCTCTAGTGGGGGTCCGAGGGAGCTTCTCCTCCTCGCGCTCAGAGCGTATGGCAATTACGAACTGTTAACTGCGTTGTTAGAGAACATAGAATGGCCCATAACTGATGAAATATTTAAGACAATTTTATGACAAAACCAACATATATTACATAGGCCAACTTTCGGAACTGGTATAGGCCTACAGTAGACCTATGTACTTTATGTAGGTATGTAGGTGTAAATGAATACAGAGAATATTTTAGTGAGAAAGTACAAACATGATAAGGAATATGACAGGCCGAAACATTTCCAAACCACTGTCGGTAGATCAAAAGACACCACGCTTGTGTCACGCGCAACATCGATCAAGTGGTTTCGGAAGACAAACCGAAACAAACAAAAAACTGCAGCGATCGTTTACATGAGATAATGCCGTGTATGTATGATGATGATGCCAGGCCAGTGTATTTTCAATACTTAAAACTGCCGGAGCCCCATTGAATGAAACTATGGTATTATAGTTTACATTATATTAACTACAGTTTCGGGGCCCCTCGTGCCTGGGGCCCTGACGCTCCCCTTCCCCCTACGTCAGCGCCCGAGGGTGACGTCATCTGCTTTGGAGCGAGATTGGGATTTACAAGGACAAGATTGATTTACAACTCGTTTGCTGTAAAGGCCTGTCAACAGCCGAAGCTCTTATTTCAGCAGATCATGGAAAGAAAGTAAGAGTTCTCCACTGGATTTCAAAAAGGTACAGTTTTCGACCTCATCGATCACCGTCTTCTTATATTATTAACGAGCTTAAGGACTGGAAGGTGAGCGATTCGCTTGTTAGGGTATCTATAAAACAAAGAAGATCAAAAAACGAAGACCCCTATTTTTTTTTCTTTTATAGATGATAATACTCCAGGCTGTCACAAAATCAAAATTATAAATTTTTTTGGGCTTCTGTTTGCGAAATTTTCAAGGGTCTTCGTTTTATAGACACTCTATATGGGTGTCTACAAAATGAAGACCGAATACCAGAAAAACGAAGCCCTCAAATTATTTTTCAATTATCTTATTGAAAGTATTTCAAAATCATCATAAAACAGTTGCCAAGTGCCTATTTTGTCATTAATAATAATAACTTTATTGAATTGTACACTTTTAATATCTGTGGCACACACTATCTAGTGGTGCGTTCACAATAAAAACATTCAAACAACACAGTACATTCGTACCGGTACACTAAAGCACAGTATAGAATAAACACGTAGGCCTACAATACAAGAAAAACAGTAAAATGACAATTATTTAAGTTCAATTCAGCATTGAAAAGGGCATTAAAATTTAAAAAAATCAAATTATGGCAGAGAAATGTTTGAATTATTTGTTTAAAAGACGAATATGCACACAGGAAATAAAAGAGTAATTACTGTTTAAATTCTTAAACTCTTTTAAAATATAAGTATTTAAAAAAATAAAAGTTTTGAGCAGTTAAAATAGATAAAATACATACAAAATATATAAAATTGGTAAGAATTATTTTATGTTTTTACATTTGCTAAAATTTCACATCTCGCTTTCCATGCTCTTTTTAAAAAGGACTTACAAGCCATATCAAAAATATTATTGGTTGTTTCGTTTTGTTCAGTGAAGCTTTAATAATAGGGTCTATTTAGATAAGCAGTTGCGTAGATCAGGTTTAGAATATTATGACTTCCGCTATTTTTTCTGCTCTGCCATTAGACCAGTCATTGAATATGCCTGTCCGCTTCGGTACACCTGCTCTGAACCAAAAACAACAAAATCAAAAAATCAAAAATTCAAAAACGTGCAGTTAAGAACATATTGCCGAATACCTCAAATTACCTTGAATGCATGACCTCAAACTCAATGACAGAGATCACAAACTGAATTATTTCTACCCACTTCCCCTGACCACAACTACAACCTTCGACATCGTAAGAATTTAACACCCCAGCAGTGAGTACAAACAGATACAAAAAAATGATTACAAACTTCGGTATTTTTAAAGAATAGTAATTCATTCACTGATCTTCCTCCTTGACAAATAGTTCCCTCATGTTTCAGTTTCTCTCTCCGTCTGTCCCCTTTTTTGTGTTTTTCTGTTTGTGTGTGTGGGTGTGTGTGTGTATTTCTTTTTCCCTTGCTTTTCGCCTTCCTCGGTTGATTTTTTTTCCTTGCTGGTTCCTCGCTTTTGTAATTTTGTTTTTAATTTGCTGTTTTTTTTTTAAATTTTTATATCACTGAATGACCATTTTGCATTTTGATTATTGAATTTGAATTTTTTGTATTTTTTGATATAAATAATATTTTTGTAAATTCAATCTGTATTTTTATATGTGATTGCAAGAAAAAAGAATTTGAATTGAATTGAACTGAAAGAAAGTGCTTCCGACGGATAATCTTAAATATTGTATTCTTTATACAAGAGCATCTGAACGTCATCAATATAATACAAGATTTTCTAGCATCAATTCTACTTCTCCTACTCCGTGCACATCTAGTATCAGACGTTTTTCAGTTCTCTTTTAGGGTCCTAAATAATTTGCTAATGTTCCTGATGACCTAAAAAATAAATTTACATTGAATAGTTTTAAATATCATCTTAAGAAGTCTTTGGTCTCGGTGTATGGTAATTAATTAATTATTTTCTTTTCTTTTCTTCCTCTCATTTCTATTTGAGTCTTGAAATAATGTGTCTGGTCTCGTGTTCTTGCGTTCAAAACTGGATTGGAATTATTATAATTAATTACTATTAGAATTTTATTGGAATATCATTCTGAGATTATATTAGTTTAAATACAGCTAATCATTGGTACCGGTCGCTTTCCCAACTGTTTTGTTAAAGGTGGCTACGTCTTAAAGCTCTACTAGAAGTTACTGTAGCCTCCTTCCATACAATGTATTTGCTTCAATTTGCATTCTTATTTACTGTATTACTGTATTGTATGGAAAATAAATGCATATTTGATTTGATTTGATTGAGGGCGCATAACAGTAACTATTCAAATCCTATCGCAACGAACCTTTTATTTTATTATAGATATTATTTTGGATTAGACAGTATTTCATTTAATTCCTTACTATTCAGTCGTATAGATTATTGGTGTATTTTAGGTCCTACCTCGTTTAGTTATTTGAAACAATAAAATTTTACCTAGGCCTAGATTTTACTATTTCAAATTTACCATACAATATTAACCATGAGTTTGATATTTAAAGTGTGTATATAGTGAAGCCAGACGATAATTTATTTAGGTCTAATAATTGACCAAATTAGTCACACAACTATGCCTTTATAGTGTGTATAACATCAAACAAACTAATAGGTGGCAGTTTTTTACACATGTAATAAGCTTCCGTTCGAGTAAATTTTGACAGTTTTTAAACTCCTCAAACTTATTGTACATTTTATCGTAAAATAACTTATCGAAAAGCCTTGGTAAATATTTCTTTAATAAACGTCACAGTATTGCCATTAGATTTGAAATGGAGTGAAAGAAACAAATGGAACATTTTTGCATAGCCTCGTCGCGTGAACACGGCCTAACCCTAGACTAAATAGTCATACAAACAACATTCGTCTGATCCATTAGCTATCGTAGTCAAAAGTAACATATTATTTTACAATTCAGCAATTTAAGTTTGTCAATAGTTTAAATATTCCTACAGAAATTGCAACAAAATGACTTGGTGATAGTATTTAAGATCAATATGTACCTGTAAATCAGACCCTAGAAGACCTCTCGAAATTCTTCATATTTTTTTTCCAAATGGAAATTTAAATCAAATCATGGATCTATAAATCATTCAAAATGTATACATTGTTATAAAAAATATCTTCTACGCCAACTTCATTACATTTTAGACGATTTAATAGACACCACTTTCGGCTCCGCGCAATGAATTAGCGTAGACTTTTACGATGTAAACAATTTTTAATACCCAATCGGCCAAATTTTGATGACGTTATCTTTGGTGACTACTGTAATTCGGTCTATTACAATATATAATTTTGTTTACACCTCCACAGGTTATTGCTGGCTGTTTGATGTATGCCGGAGTCATCGTGTTCAAAGACTTTCAGGAATACGACAAAATCATTGATCAGTATTATATTTTGTTGCCTGGAGCAATAATGATCGCTGCCAGCGTTGTTATGTTTGTACTTGGCATCATTGCTTGTTATGCAGCACGTAGAGAAAAAAAGTGTCTATTAACATTTGTAAGTACACGATTTGCTTACCACCTAATGGGGCCTGGTAATGAAGCAAACCTTGTGATGTAAAATAGGTATTTTATATATTTATTATAATATATATGTATATATATATATGTATATATAATTATATATTGGCTAATTAGCTAATGAGGCTAATTAGCCATTGTGCACAAACCGAGGAAAATGGATTTTTCGTTTTCACGAAGAGACACAAACTTTCAGTGGGTTATCAGAAGACGCGCGTGCGGCGTTGCTATTGTTGTGATTGGGTAGATGAGCATGGTTTAGTTTTAAATAGAGATATCTCTATTTTAAATAGAAATATCTTAGTTTTAAATGAGGCCTAGCTGGGGTAGGGCTAGAGGGAAAAAAATCAAATTCCCTAATTTTCCTAGCCATAGCGGTACCCTCAATATAGCATGAAATAGGCCTATACACATGCATCAAGTGTGGAATTATTAGTAAGAACATAATGGTTTTAACAGGATAAACCTGGTTTGTAGGCCTATAATCACAATTGACTACATTGGTAAAACATAGGCGAAAACAAATTTGTATCTGACAACAGAGCGCGTACAGCGCGTAAAATGAGATTTCCGTTTTCACGAAGAGACACAAACTTCGCTGTACGTAAAAACAACCTATGCTTATCGTTTTCACGAACAGACAAACACTTTTCACGTTAATAATTAACAGGTTCATTAAAGTTAAGAAAAGAAAGATGCATTGAGTATTTGAATTGTTTAATGCTTTATCCAGTTAATCTTTAATAATATTTAAAAATAAATATTGAAAATCGTTATATCTTGATAGTGAAATTTACGGATTTGTAGTGTTTTTCTCAAAATGTTCTATTCAGGACTGGTTGTATTTTGCCTAATTTGAAGTTTGTGTCTCTTCATGAAAACGATGACGATATATATAAACAGAAAAGATCAAGACTTAACCGATGCTAACCGGAGTACATAAACACAGATCCCTGGTTGACGGTGATGGTGTAACCCCATACTTCGGTTTGGGTGCTAGCTTGGTGTTTATTGTTTTGTTTTTATTTTCTGGCTTTTTTCTTTATTTTCTTGACTACTATATTGTCAAGTGCATAAAGACCTCGTTTATTTGCGCTATTTAAATCCATTTATTATTATTATTATTATTATTATTATTATTATTACAAATAGATAAATAATAATAACAGTGCTCAAATAGAAACACTCTTTTATAATCGTGTCAAGCTTACCTCTTCAACGAATACTGCCATGATTCGGAAGAACGCATTATAAGCCAAAATCATAGTTTTAAGATATTGAGCAAAACGCGTTTCTTGTTAGACTTTTGTTATGGAAATGAATTATATTGAATTTTTTGTGTAAATGTACTAACTACACAACAGAAAAACATACTGAAGTACTTTTTTATATATATTTTTTTCTATAACCTAGTCAAAATGGACATAATGCGCTTTTCCAAATTAAAACAAAAGCCAATGAAGCATGAAAAATCTGATGTTAGGCATTATATCCAGTTTTGCCAGCAGAATGCATGCATTATTCTTTACTTAAGGAATAATAAAAAAATAACAAATTAAAGTGAATTTTTACCAGGACTTTAGAGGTTTGAATTCCATTATGTTTAATTAACTTTTAAAAAAATAAAATAAAAAGTTTCTTAAGGGTTTTTGTTTATATTATTTAGCAACATTATCGCATTCACTCTCATAAAATATTTACAAAATGTGTCTGATCTGATTTAGTAAATGTTATATTTCCCCTAAAATATGGTACATGTAGAATTTAAATTAAATACTATCATTAACCACTGCCGAAAGAACAAGCAACAACACTGTTAGTAAGTTTTTACAACATAAATAATCAGTTTATTTAAATTCACTATGAAGAATACCCGCCTTTCAATTAAATAAACAAAAAATAAATACCCAACTTCTAAACACACTTCTTCAGGCCCATTTATAAATTTCTGTTTCCTTAAATTATAAGAAAGTGTACTTATTTAAATATAGCTAAATATTTTAAATGGAAATTTAGCATAGTATAATATCTAAATTCCAAGCATTGGCTTAATTGGAAAGTCTAAGTAAAACATTTTTAGTTTGATATGTATGTATTTTATTTTGTTTGTTGAATGGTCTTAGTTATAATAATAATTATTAATATTACAGACTACACTTTATATTATGGTCACAATTTGGTGACGGTCATATTGCAACTTATTCTTTAAAAGATGAAGAACAATGCATTCTTCTTTTATTAATTGTATTCTGATCCAAAAAAAACTTGGTATTATACCCCATTATGCCCTTCCACCAGCTAGGGAACTAATTAAATATGCATCATTGTCTTCTGTGATTGGTTGATTGCTCACTCTTTAATGTATGCTGGATATAATAATAATAATAATAATAATAATAATAATAATAATAATAATAATAATAATAATAATAATAATAATAATAATAATAATAATAATTTGCGATTTGTATAGCGCCTCCCGTTGGACCAACCTCGAGGCGCTTCGCAACAACGGAAGGAAACGGACATGAGAATAAAAAGAAAACCATGAACCTAGATTAACAAAGAAAAAAGAAAACGCCTAAACGAACCAAACCAGCACCGCACCGTTTATCGGCCATTTAAGGCGTAAAGCCCGCCGATGCATGACTCACAAAGTGATGGCGGTGTCTAGTTAAGCAGTTAATGGGAAAAGAAGGAAAAGTGTCTTAAAGGAATTCAGCAAAACTTTCAGTGAAGTGGTGAGTTTTGAGTTGTGTTTTAAAAAGCTGAAGTGAGTCGGCGTTCCTGATTTCATCTGGAAATGCACTCTTCCGGATTTTTTTGCTTTGGTGGATGGATATAATGCGTAACTCTCATATTAATTTCATATTTATAAATATTTGTGGGGGTATATGATCAGTTCACATGATAGATTACATCCATAGGATGCCCCTAAGCCAAAAATCTCAAAATTCTCAAAAATGGATATAATGCGTTTTTCCGAATCACGGCAGCATACAGTACTTCCTTTTTTTAGTATGAAAATGTGTTCCTGGTGGGATTAGAACCTGCATCCTTTAACTCTCAAGGCGAGTATCACACCAATAGACCACAAAGACATCTACGGTATACGCGTAGATTTAACCCCAGGCACTTTCTCTAGTCATACAACTTATAAAACGCTCACACAAAGTAGAGCTATCATTAATCTGAAAAGCTTATAGGTCGCATTTTTTAAATTGTAGTGTATTTGTATTTAACATGTGTTTCATTCATTTCTTGTCACCCATAATCTGATCTTTAAAACTTAATCAAATGTTAAGCTTCCAAAATTAACACATTATATGCATAGAACATTATCAAATACAATATTAGTACCTGTATTATTGTCTCAATTAGAGGTTAAAATAACACAATCTCCAGTCTCAACTTAAAGGTCAAGGTTTTTAAGAGGCTTTGGAGAAAGCTTCGGTCTAACATCATAGGTTTTGATCATTTGATCTGAATGTGTGACTCTTACAATTATCATCTTCAATTAACACACTTGGACCATAAATTTCAGTAACACATCCCTTTAACCATTTTTCTTACTTACTCATCGGCATAGGATTTTTTAATTTGATTTGGGTGCGTTATACACAATCTTCGTAACACCCCACCTACTGGATATACGGGCCTGGAAACTTTACATTTTACTTGCCAATTAATGCAGTATTATACGCTTATTAGTTATCTTCTCAATTTGTCAGTATTTTTTTTAAATTATTTATTTTTCCACTTCCAACGCTGTATGATTTGAAATTTACATACCATTCACGTCGTTGCTCTTCTTCAGATTCCGTGTTCATTTTTAGTCTCTCAGTGCTTGGTAGTCATTTTTTTACATTTTTAGGCCTTCTGTATCAAAGTGTGTTCGTAAATTTTAAGCCCCAGGTCTACAATTAGGCTACCAACTCCATTAAAGCCTTTATTAATATGTTTTCGCTTTTGTGTAATTTTGGAATAATAAAATAAATAAAATATAATAAAATTATATATGCCTTTCAATAAGGTTATAAGAATCAACACACGTGTATAGCCTATCCACCCTGTGATTTATTTTGTATTAACCATACATTGTGACATAAATCATAATAATAATAAAAGAACTCAACAGTGTACCGTACGTTATCGCGCAGCCGATTTAATTACAGTCCCTGTTTGACTATTAGACAATGCAAAAAGTTTATTTTGTCTATATATTTTTGACTTTGGTTTAGGTAGGTGGCTAATTTAGCTTTTTTTTTTTATCGTTGTTCCTTACCGGTATGTTTTTTGCAATGATACACCTGTCAGCCACTTCTCCCATCTAGTTGATGTAGTGCTTCGATCCGAGTCAGGATCAAACTTTGTAATTAGTTGTGAAACGGATCCACTGCAGAATTTGCCATGATAATATGCACTTAGATATCTGCACTATAACATTAAAAAATAGATCCCATCGGCGCCAGATGTAGTGTATTTGTACGTGATTATTGTGTGAATAAACACCGGCAAATAAATAACAGACACAAACATGGCGTCTTCTCGTGAGTTTATTTTATAGTATGATAGTATCTTTATCCATACAGCGTTTAATTATTTGTAAGCATAAACAAATGAGCATCGATATTTAAATTGATATATTACATATATCATAGTAAATAATATTTAAATTAGGTTTACTGGGTCATTAGCGTTTATTTTGGACACATTCGTTTATTATTTAGTTGTAGTTTTTCTGCGGTTGAGTAAATATGACATGCCTGCGTGAAAATGCGACCGTCTTTTCGACGAATTGGAGCGTTCATTAAACTTTCTTTTGATGAGAAGCCAAATATGTCATACAATTCACAAAAAGCCAATTTGAAAAACAAATATCTTATTTTTTATATTTTTTATATCGTCAATTGTTATGACGGAATGGCTTTTCAAGAGACATTATACATATTTTTTCTCGACATACGGCTACTAATACACATTTATACACGTTTTAGTGCCAGCATAAGCATTGACAAACCATTTCACCAACAAATTTTTTTGCTGACCAGGGGGACATTTCGTAATACTATTTTTCCAAAACCTGGAATTTTTTTGCAAGAAAACCAGCCGAGACGGGACCTCTACGTCCCATAGGGTTTTAAAGTCTTCATATAAGCCATCTCGTGCCTTAAGGTCAGCATATTATCTCCTGCTGAAAGAACACCGACATGAACAAATTGGGTTTGAGGTCTTTCCTTGCCGTAGCACTAAAATCTGTAGACTCTTGTAGATGAAAAGTGCGTTCTTGTAGGTGATCCTTTAGGCTACCATACGTTGAAGTCTATTCATCTGTTTGTCGCTTAGGCCCATTCCATACAGAAGAGCATTTATAGTTGTCAAGTCTTGAAGTGACATATGAGTGAGCAAGAAGTTGTGCAAGCTTGTGGTTAACATACTTTCTAATGTGGTCTAGTTTGGGAATTTCAAGGTGAACAGAGTGTGAGCAGTAAGTAATATGTTGATCCATTTTAAGGCAATCATCAAAAATGACTCCGAGATTTCTCACGCAGGTGGAGGCATGGCCGGCTGAACCGGGGAGGGGGACCACTCCCCCCACTTTTTGGCAAAGAATATATAATGTCTATGCAGATTTTTGTATGAAAAAAGAGGGAAGAATGAGAGAGGGAGGAAAAGAGAGTGTTTATCCAGTTCCCGACCGAGTTACATTTCCTTTTCACATTGGTGGTGGTTCCAGGCTCCACATCGTCAACTTCAGATTCAACAGGCAGGCATGACATAAACTGAACAGAATAAGTCCGAGAGATGACACCTGTGGTGACCCAATATTGAGAAGGTCTTGATGGAATGTGCATTACTTTTACGCTAACGAAACTAGTTCTGTAGAAGATGTGAAGAGAACAACTAGATGGCTGTTCCTGTAATCCCAAAATGTGACTTCAGTTGTGCACAGGATATCGTAATCAACAGTATCTAATGCTGCAGATAAATCTAACAAATTAAACACTAACACAGATATTTTACCACAGTCCATAGCGTTTAGGAGATCAACGTGTAAATCTTCATTAGGTGCTGTTTCGACACCAAAGGTGAGCTCAGGAACTGAAAGGAACTCAACTCAACTCAATTGGTCGACATGAGCGCTCCGCGCAACCGAAAGGACGCAACTAAACTCGTGTCGACTTTGAGCAACTGAAATAAACTGAACGGAACTGAAAAGACTGAAAGTTACTTTTACCGCGCGAAATCTCATCAACTGCAAATAAATACTGTTTGTATTAAGACGTGTAGTTATTAAAATACTCTATGATATAATTATTTTAGAAGTTTATCTACTTTATTTTTAAATACTTGCCCCGTTACTTTCACTTTATAAAGCATCTGATAGTTTTAAAAATCCAGGAAGAATTCTTGACAATTCAATTGAACAATGCCTCTTCAAGATTTCCTTTGCACACACATACGCAATTATTGTAGAAAAGTATACTTCGGCTCTATCATAATTAAAACATTAATACTGATCGAATGATGCCACCGTTATTTTTAAAATAAAAATAAAAAATTGTTAAAAAAATATGAGGTGCGGACGTATGTTTTTGAGTAAACAAAATTAAATCAACACATTTGTTTTACTCATATTGTAGTTATTTACTTCAATAAATTGCTGACGTGAAAAGCTGGGGTGGGTTAGACCTACAATTTCCAAATGCCTACCGTACATTATTTTGTAACCCACTACTCTAATAATAGTAGACCACTCTAAAAAACAATCAAAGAATAGTAACCTAGAGTTATTATTAGACGTTTTATGGTATCTAATAATTATATAGGTGACTGCATATTTACATGAGCATTGTGTATATGAATCAGATGTCAAACAAAATATTAAGTTAATAATGCGCGAACGTGCGCATTGGATACTCACTTATAATGCTATGCTCACACACGGCAGCAAACGGATAGCAGTATCTGGATCCTGCTAACCGTTAGCTGCCGTGCGTTCATACAAGACAATCCCTAATCCAGATACCAAGAAGATGATGATCGAATCACTGGCTAATAGGAAACTGGAAATTAGAAACGTGTACATGTGATTGGTTGATGATAGAAACGTGCTCAATTTGCTAACCAATAACGCTCGCTAACCGTTAGCGGTATTCACACACTAGTGCTAACGGTTAGCTCCCAATCCGGATACTAGGGCTCTCGTGTGAACCTGACCTTTATGAAACAAGGATCGAGAGGCCTAGAATATGCTCCACTTGTTACAGTATTTCTACGAAACGTAACTTAATAAATACGGTTCTGTTATTGGATTATAAAAATTTGGATTTTGGAAGCTGAACATCTATTTTAATTTATTTTACTTGCATGCCAGTTTACCAGTCTGTACGCGTCGAAAACCTAGGCTAGGATTGGATGGCAGAGAATATCCATCGCATTATTATTTAATATATATATATATATATATATATATATATATATATATATA